>NC_069504.1:567081349-567226349 GCF_027579735.1 Bombina bombina
TTCCGCAAATGTCTAGTTTTAGCTCCAAACAGATATGTAGCATGTCTTAGCTTAAATGGGCAGCTCTAGGATGCAATTTAACCATTTCTTTCTCTTTTAGCAAATGTCTGCTTTATGCCAAATATGCATAGGTAGCATGTCTTAGCTTAAATGGTCAGATAGAGAATGCAATTTAACCATGTCATTGTCTCTTTCCGCAAATGTCTAGTTTTAGCTACAAACAGATATGTAGCATGTCTTAGCTTAAATGGGCAGCTCTAGGATGCAATTTAACCATTTCTTTCTCTTTTAGCAAATGTCTGCTTTATGCCACATACGCATAGGTAGCATGTCTTAGCTGAAATGGGCAGATAGAGAATGCGATTTAAACATATAATTCTTTTTTAAGAAAAATGTTTATTTTAGGGGATTTTCGTGTACACAAATTAATTGTATTTTAATATAATTATTTTAACTAAATTTTTAATATTTGTCATTTTGTTATGTTCATTATTTATAGGTGATTCTGGTTACATTAGCCAGCCTTGGCTCATTACGCCGTTGCGTAACCCCACCGACGAGGCCCAGGAGCGCTATAATAGGGCGCACAAGTGAACTAGGGCTGTAGTGGAGAGGATGTTTGGGCTCCTCAAAATGAGACTAAGATGCCTGGACAGGTCTGGAGGAGCCCTCCAATACAGCCCTAGTAAGGTGGCGAAGATCGTTATAGCCTGCAGCGTCCTGCATAACATTGCACAGCGGACTGGGATGCTGCAGGCTATCCAGTCTCCCCAATGCCTCCTCCAAGATGAGGAGGATGACCCTGTTCTAGAGGGGCCATTCCGGGACGAGGGGCTCAATGTCAGAGCAAACATCATCAACCGCCACTTCAGACAGTAAATAATAGAAGTTAGATAGGAGTATTGCGAATATGTGTGAATTCTAGGGAAATGAGAAGTAGAGAATTGTGCAAACATGTTATGATTGTTCATCAAATGATTATAATTTTTTTTTATTATTATAGGTGATGCTTCTGGCATTGGGTCCTGTAACGACTTCGCCACCTGGTTTTTAAAGACAACATCAGCTGGTAAGTATAAATAATGTATGGACTGGCTGGCGGGACTTTTGCACAATCAGACATCATATGGCATACATTTTAAAAAGTAGTATTTAGTTTACACATTACTAGATTTTTGGATACTCAGAAAGGGATCCTCTAGCAAGACTATATGCTTCAAAGTCATATTCAAAGTCACACATCAGAGGTTAGGGCCTCTAGTTATCAAGCCATAAACTGCAAATACACTGGAATTCCGCAGCGTATTTGTGGCGAGGCTGATTCGCCTTAGTTATCAACCCCTACTGCCCGGCAAAAGTAGAATATAGTGATGTAAGCTTCGATCCGCCGGACTCAGTCCGACACAGATCGATGGTTACATCACTATCAAGCCATCATCTGCAAATACGCTGGAATTCCGCAGCGTATTTGTGGCGAGGCTGATTCGTCTTAGTTATCAACCCCTACTGCCCGGCAAAAGTAGAATATAGTGATGTAAGCTTCGATCTGCCGGACTCAGTCTGACACAGATCGATGGTTACATCACTACAGATGTTCCGAACGCAAGTTCAGCACAATCTGACTACTTTTGGTAGTTATCAAACTACTACCAGGTACGCTCGCCACTATTCCGGGCCAGCGTACCTGGATTTCAATCCGCCGCCCTGGAGGCAGCGGATCCCATAGGAATCAATGGGAGTCTGACCATAGCGAAAGCTCATGTTCACTGCTGCCCGATATCCCATTGATTCCTATGGGAAACGTCTGCACCTAACTCCCTAACATGTAGCCCGAGTCTAAACACCCCTAATATGCCCCTCCTACACTGCCGCAACTAAATAAATTTATTACCCCCTAAACTGCTGCTCCCGGACCCCGCCACCACCTACATTATACATATTAACCCCTAATCTGCCGCCCCTATACCGCCACCACCTACATAAACTTATTAACCCCTATCCTGCGGATCCCGGACCCCGGCACAACTAAATAAATTGTTTAACCCCTAAACCGCCGCTCCCGGACCCCGCCGCCACCTATATTAAAGTTATTAACCCCTATCCTGCCCCCCACTACACCGCCGCAACCTACATTAAACTTATTAACCCCTAAACCCAAGTCTAACACTAACACCCCCCTAACTTTAATATTATTTTAATAAATCTAAATTAAACTTACTATTATTAACTAAATTATTCCTATTTAAAACTAAATACTTACCTGTAAAATAAACCCTAATATAGCTACAATATAACTAATAATTACATTGTAGCTATTTTAGGATTTATTTTTATTTTACAGGCAACTTTGTATTTATTTTAACTAGGTACAATAGTTATTAAATAGTTATTAACTATTTAATAACTACCTAGCTAAAATAAGTACAACATTACCTGTAAAATAAATCCTAACCTAAGATACAATTAAACCTAACACTACACTATCATTAAATAAATTAAATAAATTACCTACAATTACCTAAAATTAAATTAAACTAATTAAACTAAACTATAGTACAAAAAACCCCAATAAATTACAGAAAATAAAAAAGAATTACAAGAAGTTTAAACTAATTACACCTAATCTAAGCCCCCTAATAAAATAATAAAGCCCCCAAAATAAAAAAATGCCCTACCCTATTCTAAATTACCAAGTAACCAGCTCTTTTACCAGCCCTTAAAAGGGCTTTTTGCGGGGCATTGCCCCAAAGTAATCAGCTCTTGGTGCGCGGCTTCTTGACAGCTTTTTTGATAACTTTGGCGAACGTATTTAGGTCAGCTTAGGTGAGCGTATTGGGCCGGCGAATGCAGCTAAGTAGACGGCTTCATAACTAGAGGCCTAGGTCTGCACAATGTATGACTCATCTTCACACTTGATTGATAGAACATAACACAAGATGCTACACACGCTTAGTAAGCTAGTGATATAAATAGTTTCAGAAATGGGGGGGAGGGGTGCAGAACTAATTCACACACTTCTATTAATTATTTTATTTTCACTTTTTCTGCCATTAGGGAGGTGACTTCATCTAAAGACTGAAAGTGAAGAATTCAAGACTGAAAGTGAAGAATTCATGACTGAAAGTGAAGAATTCAAGACTGAAAGTAAAGAATTCAAGACTGAAAGTGAAGAATCCTAGATTTAAAGTGATGAATACCAATGTGATCATGTCTGGCATTGTCTTTCAAATGTGCTGACCTTGAAAACCATACAAAGACACGTTCACATGGTAAGTGGCAACAATTTTATGGACTAAGGCTGTGGATGCATCCTATTGGAGACACTTAGATTTATTTTATTTTTTAGATGGTATTTCACAATCCTCTATTTTGAAAATGATGAATAAGACACCTAATGAAGATAAACTGTTATTTTGAAGATAATTGCCTTTCAAAGACCATACATCTAGGTTAGTTAGCACAAATCGTGCTATTTAAGAATCACAGGAGGAAGAATGTTAAAAGAATTAGGAATAGATACATGTCCTATATTAGAATATGTTTATTTTAGATACATTACCCCTACTTTGTGGTAGAGAGGACTCACATTCTGACCAATCAGACAAAGTGATACATTTTATAGTTGATATAGAGGTATATTATTTGAAGGGACATGAAATATTACATTCAATTATGTTCCTCATACAATATAAATATATTTTTAAAATGTGATATGCATTATTTTGTCTAATTTAAAATGATAATGCTTAATTCTAAGATTGATTAGACAATATAATGGTATTAATTTCAAATTATGGATAGATATAGATTTCATGTATGAACCTGTTTTTAATATCAAGACAAAAAAATACATGTTAGAGCATAGAAACAAGATGATTTAACAATTATTAGATTTAATGAATATTTTAAGACATGTGTTCATGAAATAACCTAAATGACTAATGTTTTTAATATTTTTCTTTCTTTTCCAGAGTTTCATCTCTGATGAATTACCTTTTTTTTCTTGTCAATAAATTTATTTTTATACTATATTTTCTATTTATTTTTTTAAAATACATATTCTTAGAGACATATCTCTCACAGTAAGATAAGAAGAAATATATCCATCTAATATTCTGACAAGTAAACAAAATAATACTCCCATGACTGTTAAAGTCGTCTATTTGACAAGCACATGCCTGATATCAAATATACTAATTTTTGTTAATGTATTGAATGAAAAATATCAACACAGCTTATTCAGATAATGTTAAAGTCAAGTATCTTACAAAATTTAATTTGGATTTAAATACATCTTTCTATGCTTTTATTGTGTGATTTATAGATGTTCAAATCATAAAATGTTTATGACGAGGATATGTAGTCTAAATTATTCAGAACAACTTTGTTCATTTCACTTTTAATAAATGAAAGTGTTTAACTTACATTAAAGTGACAGTGTAGTTGAATGTTAGATTGTAATCTTCCTTAGGTATCCAAAAACATTATTACACTAAATATAGGTTATTCTGCTTTAATTATTTTTTAGGTAATATGTTTGAAATTATCTGTAAATGAAAAGTAAGTTAATTTCATATTTATACCAAGCTAGTTATTGTACGCCATATTGATTACTTTTCAGCTCTAGTGGAGTCATTTGAAGGGTCAGTTAACTATAGATATATGCAACGATAATTTCTAGCAATTATACTCCTTACCTGTTGGATAGATATCACATATCTATATGTATTTTCATTCCCCTTTAGTTTATTTCTACAATGTTAACTCCACATATTCCTAATGGTTTTGTCCTTAAAGGGACATTCCAAAAATATTTCATTTAGTGAATCAGAGATAATACAAATCTTTTAAAACAACATTTAAATGTACTTTTATTATCTAATTATATTCAGTCTTTAGATATCCTTTGTTAAAGAAATAGCAATGCACATGAGATAGACAATGACATAAGGCATCTATGTGCAACCACCAATCAGCAGCAACAGAGTCTATCTAGATATGGTTTTCAGGCAAGAATATCAAGCGAAAAAAGCTAATGAGGTAATCAAACTAAATATGACGTTGTTTTAACATTGTATTATCCATCTAAATCAGTAAAGAACATATAGCTTAATGTCCCTTTAAGGTAAAGCTGTATAAATACAGCCATTAGAAGATATTTCATTCAGAGTGGGGCAAACAATACAGAATGTAGTACAAATATGCTTGATTCTCATGTTATTCTAAGTTTGAGAAAGGGAGGTGCATAGGTTTATGATCAGCAAAGCATTACTGGGAAATATCTACTTAATTGTGGGTGGCCAACAATGCATATTTACAATGTTTAGACAGATGTATTTAGATCAAGTTCAAGATTGCATATTAGCTAGACATGTGCGATTTGTTTTGTTCCGAATTCGAATTCGTACAAATTTGGTCAAATTCGGAGCTTCGGACCGTTTCGAATATCAGTATGAAATGCTTTCCGAAATAATACTAATGTGAATAAATTTGTTCCGAAATATTCGAATCGTTCGGACATATTGGTTTTCATTCGGATGTGTGTGGCGCAGTTCGATTTTTTAAAATAAATATTATTATTAAATCCAAAGAACCAAAAAATAGTTAGAAAATTAGATATTTATAATTATTTATCAAATAATTAAAATATGAGTGAGATTGAACAGATAAAATGCATGGTAAGTAACTAGTACTATATATTTATTTTAATAATAGTTACACGTGACGTGACTACTAATCCGAATGCATTTGTTCCAAAATATTCGAATCGTTCAGATATATTCGTTTTCATTCGGACGTGCGCGTGGCGCAGTTTTAAAATTATTTCTTCAAATAAATATTATTATTAAATCCAAAGAACCACAAAATAGTTAGAAGAAAATGAGATCTGAATGATTATGTAATTATTTATTGAACAGATAAAATATTTAGTTAGGTTTTTGGACTAGCATGGTATACTACTAATATATAATATATTAACGAGTGACAACGAATCGATTCGAATTCATTAGTTTATTAAAATGAGTGTAGTGTCATATTCTTCTACGATCTTCTTGTCCAATCAGATAATTCCTTTTGTTTTGTCGGTTGGATTACTGTCACAGTGATAGTTTTCTGGTCCAATAATTATATTATTTTAATTTTGTGGGTTGGATTACTGTCACACGCAGTGCAATGTGCTATAGCTTTTCCTCAAGGGCTGTGCTTATCTGTGCTGTGCTGTTGTTGTGTTAAGCAGAAGGCAGACATTATTCAGACTTCAGGCTGTCAGCATTGCAGCAGAACAGACAATCCCTGAACTTCTGAAGTTGAATAGTTACAGAACAGAAGAGAAGAAGGCACAGTTTTCTAGAGATTTACTGGTCTGCGTATTTTTGCTTATTATATTATTATTTTTGGCTGAAATTGTGACTCAAGGGAGAGGAGAAAGTTTTACAACAGTCAAATATATATTTCTTTATCTTATAGTTCTTGCATTAATAATTGTTATTTGAACTTCTCACTAGAGTACTAGTTTGTAGTTAGTTAAAAAAATATTATAATTGTGTACTATTGTATTGATTGTCTTGTGTGACTTTTTTTGAGTTCTATCTGTATGAGCTGAGCTGAGCTCACTCCAATTTTTTTTTGTTTAAGAAAGTTACTGCTGTGCTGTCTTAAACTTAGATAACAGGCACACAGGTTGGTGAATGATCATAGGATTGTTTTGATTTTTGAACACATCAGCAGTAGACACAGACATCAATCACCCTATATTATTATTATTTACTCTTTGTGGATAAATATAATTATTTTTTTTATTTTATTTTTTTCCAATTTTTTTTTATTGAGGTTATTATGAAAGTTTCATAACATATTCATCCAATAACAGCGTAATTCTGAAAGCTGCATCCTTATAACAATAACATTGTCGTGAACCAAAGAAATAGCAAATCTTACAGAGTATATGTTTGTACATAAAATAATGGAACCTCAGATTTATATTTTATATATAATAAATGTGGCCCGCGCCTTACCATGGAGAAAATTTATAGGTTTATTTAATCTAATAGGGTTGAGGCAGGCGTGGGGCAGTATGTGTTTGGACGCTCTTAGACCAAGGTGGTCTAGAAAAGAGAAGAAAAAATTCAGCGGGCAAGAGCCGCTCATGTTAGAAAAGGAGGAGAATAAAAAGTGAATGGGAATGAGGGGCGGAGCTATCTAGAAGGCCAAATTAATAATGTGAATGGGGTTTTTAGAAGGCTTATTAACTGGTGACCAATTTACAAATTTACGGGAAAAGTTATGCATAGATGAGAGAGTTAGTGTATCTAGGGAGTTTAGGGGACTACTGCATGAGCTCCTCTCCTGGGGGAGTGCCAGCTTTAGGCGATGTGGGTGAAAGGGATATGAGTATAACCCGCAGGCAACAAGTACCGGTGGGAAAGGGAGAAGAGGGGCTCAGCAAGGACCGGTATTTTGTCTAGATTAAGACCTACACAGGGAGTGTGATTAGTTAGGGGTCTAATTATCATGAGGTTTTCAATGTATTCTCTGCAGGTAACTCAAGTAATATGGCTTATGGAGGTCTTATTTGCCGCACTTTTGTAACAAGTATATAATCACATCATTCCAATCTAGTTCTCTGAAATATATAGGTCTGATAGCATATAATCATCATGTGGTAGTTGCACCCTGAGAATAAGAACATGAGTCAGGTCCATATGCAGCACTGGGGAGTTAAATAAAGGTTGTGTTATGGTCGGTATGCAAGGAGACCTTATTCAAGTTATTAGCAGTGATGTAAATGCAATCTATGAATGACAGAGTGTGGTTATTATAACCTCCTCCATATTTTACAGCAATATATCTCTCTGTTTATTTGGCCTCCACTACATCACTCCCTGTCTTCTCATGGGTGTAATAAGGGAGTAAAATAAGAAGGCTGCAAACCCAGGTAGCTCCCATTAAGCTACCGATGCAAAAGATGTCATCCAGCAGAATTTAAAACACCGCACTACATCCAAATAGACAGATATTTAAATATATAAAAGTAAAATGACAAAACCTTTAAGCTGCTTAAAACTTGACATTAAACTAAATGAGCCGAGGCTATTGTGGGGACTTGCAGTACTTTTAAGAAACCTGACAGGGTTGCTCAGTAGATGTTAAAATTAACTTTTAAAAGAGGAGAAAGGGAGAGTGAAAAATTAGCTCATAGTCTTAGGTCCTCTTTTGGGAGATGAAATGTTGCTGGGAGTATTTACCCAATGCCCAATCTGCAGCAAATAAAGGTCAGGAAGGCTCCGGTAACTCTTATCCCAAGGGTAGGCAATTGTTCTTGATTTCTTGGGAACAAAGAAGATCCCAAGAGCTGCGCAACTGTCAGGAGGCTCAAAGCACACTTCGTCTGCAGCATTGTTAACCACTTCTCATGTGGTAGCTGTATGGGTGTAGTTAGGTCAGTGTAAGTGAGGGCTGGGAACCTGCAATGCGGTGACATCTTCTCTGGTGAGTCTCCCGTAGTGGAATAAATGCAGTAAACTGTAAGGCTGCCAGATTTCATATTGATCTCTGCTGTTGCGCTGCGACAATTAGATAGTGTGACTAGCCGTCTTCTCAGGGCCAAGCTAGATCTCATGTTGAAGTATCTCTCTGAATTCTTATCGGCTTCTGCTCTAGAAACACTTTCCTTCAGCCCTCTCTTGTTATTTCCTCGCTCCCCAAGCTCAGATTGGAGAGTAGGAGGGTCATACCCGATGTCAGCTTTTACAGTATGTAAATGCAGGTCTGCAGCAGCTCCATGTGGCCTGTGCTCAGGCCTGATCATGTGTTCCACCGGCGACTCATCTTCCCGTAGATTGGGAATGCTTAACTGCTGTACCCGCAGATTCTGGGACTCGCAGCCGTCCAGGCCATGAGTAGGCTGCATTTCTATCTCCTGATGTTGCTCGCCAGTAAAACATGGAAGAGAGGTACAAAGTGCCATTATGCTGAGAAGGTCGTGCTTCATGTCTGTAAAGGTTGCGTCTAGCTTATTACTAAACCTCTCCATGTCTGTGAGTGTGGTCTTTGGAGCCGTCTTAGTAGGAGGAAGAATAGGGGTAGGCAGTGGAGGCTCCTCCATTTGAGCACACTCGCACATGCCCCCCAGCAGCCCAGAGAAGAAAGAAAAAAAAAACAGAAGAAAAAAAATATAATTTTTCCAATAGCCCCCTACTTTTTTTTTGTATTATTACACAGTAGACAGTACAAATTTGCCTGCTGCGCAGCTCCCAGCCTCTCCATCCCCATACTCTGCTGATCGCACACTTCAGCCTGTGTGAGCTGTGGGAGGTGTTACCGAGAGAGACAGGCAGCAGCCAGTGACACAGAAGAGCGTCATCACTCACAGTCACGTGATGACGCTTGACAAGCTCCTCCCAGCTCAACGGCATGAAATCTCATTGCGGAGATAGTCATTGAGCTGAGAGGAGCTCAGTGAGAGGCATTTGTCCAGCCCGGCCCGGGGAGAGAACAGTCAGTGAGGGGGGCAGCAGCAGCACAGGGAGGGTAAGTGCTAGCAAGGCTCAGATTTCAGGGAAAAACTAGTGCTACCGTACAGTACAGCATGCTGCTTACTTTTCATCTGTCTGTTCTGAATACTTTCTCTCTCCCCTTGTCCTAGAAACACAGATCTGGAATTAAAGGTAAAGAAAAAAAAAAGAAACTGCTTGTTGAACTGATTACAGTGCTCCAGCCCTCATGATATTGCCGCAGTAAACAGTTCAACAAGCAGTTTCTTTTTTTTTTCTTTACCTTTAATTGCAGATCTGTGTTTCTATGGCAAGGGGAGAGAGAAAGTATTCAGAACAGACAGATGGAAAGTAAGCAGCATGCTGTTGTTTAATACATACACTGTCTGACACTAAAGTAGCCAGCCATAGCAAGCCACTATCCTGACACCCAGAGACAAACAGAATACATTTTTTAATAATGTTTAATACATATACTGTCTGCTTGTCTCTGGGTGTCAGGATAGTGGCTTGCTATGATGGCTGGCTACTTTAGTGTCAGACAGTGTGTGTATTAAACATTATTAAAAAGTGTATTCTGCTTGTCTCTGGGTGTATATATATACTGGGTACAAGAGACCTGTCATTGGGGCAGTATAAGGACTTTATAAATATAAATAAATAAATATATATATATGTCCTTATACTGCCCCAGTAACAGGACTCTTGTACCCAGTATATATATATATATATATATATATATATATATATATATATATATATATATATATATATATATATAGTAACTGCAGGGTGTATGTGGTGCTCTTGTCTTTCAGGTTAGTTATGTACATACAACACACAGTAATACACATAATACACTGCCCTCACCTTGTACAAGAATGTGTTAAGGTAACTGGCACAGTGTGTGTGTGTATGTATGTATATGTATATATATATATATATATACACACACACAATAAAATGGGCGGAGCCATCTGAGGGGCGGGGCTAGTGCTCCCCCATCTTCAAAAGTCACCAGCCGCCACTGGGGGTAGGTGTCTCTCCACAGAGATTTTGGAAGAAACGGATTAGCTATGCCACGAGAAGAGGAAAATGGCTACCGTCAAATAGCTTCAGCTCTAGGCGACTTGTTAACAAAGCACAAAACTTGGTTTTCAAATAAGTTTCTATGTTTAGGCTGTGTCGTTAGTTAGCTCTGTTAACTTCAGACTTCAGTCCCGTTTTTGAGGTGTTGGGTAACCAGCTAGGAAGTCCTTTTTCTCAATATATAGTAGAATCTATGCAGAGCTCTAGAGATGTGCGACCATGCTGTTGTAAGGCTAGCACCGCCCCCCACAATTTTTTTTTTTTTTTGTGTATGTATACTATTCATCATTGTAGATAGATATCCACACAAAATTTAATTACAGCAGTAACTTTTTGTTTAAGAGAGTTACTGCTGTGCTGTCTTAAACTTCGATAATACAGGCACACAGGTTGGTGAATGATCATAGGATTGTTTTGATTGTTTAACACATCAGCAGAATACACAGACATCACCCTATATTATTATTATTTACTCTTTGTGGATAAATATAATTTGATTTTTTTGTGTGTGTGACTGTGTATGTATACTATTCATCATTGTAGATAGATATCCACACAAAATGTAATTAAATTTTTTTTTCTTTGTTTAAGAGAGTTACTGCTGTGCTGTCTTAAACCTATATTACATTACAGGCACACTTGTCCTTTAGCATAGGATTTTTGTTTTTTGAACACATCAGCATCATCAGAAGACACATTATCCAATCTATATTATTGGCTAAATATATATTTTTTTATTGATTGTGTGTGTGATAGTATCTATACCCAAAAATTATTATTAATTAAAAAACAATTATTTTTATTTATAATTGATAATAATTATATAATTCTATAGTAATGCTTACCATTATTTAATCTTTATTTTTTAAATATATATATAATTAGTAGACAACTACCTAATTATTTGTAATGGATAGTCATCCCCCACCTCATGTTCCTCAAAAAAACAGCAGCAGTGACACAGTAACCACCAGTGCCACCACATGTGTACCGCTACTGTCTGTGTCAAATCCTTCCACAGAATCCACATTGCCAGGCACAGACATTTGTCATCCAGCCTCCACACGTGAAGCATCATTTAGGTATCACAAGAGACCTGATACTACAAAGGAGAGGCAAATGAAGCAGCAGGAACTGCTGCCCTGTCCTGTTTCTGTGCCTCAGGTAAAGTTTATGGGTTCAAGCAGAGCTAGCAGCAGCAGTAGTCAAAGCACTTGTAGATTCACTATCAGTAGTACTAGTAGTCAATCCTGTTTCTATGTGGTTTCAATTGTATATTTTATATATCAATTGTATTAGTATATTGATTGTATAAGTATTTTATGATATATGATATTTTAATTTTTGATTATTTATTTTCATGTATTTTGGTGTATATATATAGCATTGTCTATCATATGAATTTTTGTCTTACCTATACGGTATTTATTCATTTCATACATTGCAAACTCAGTTTAGTGTTATGATCTTTATATTCCAATATATCGGTAATATACATATATTAAATTTCACAATTGGGGTGTTATTGAACCCTGTGTATATAAGGGACATAGCACAGCTGTACCAGTATTCTTGACAAAGTCCCGTCGATCGGGACGAAACGCGTAGAAGTTGGAAGTTTGCAAACATCTTTTTGGCCCTACGAGGAAGCCGTAGCTCTTTAGCACACGCAGGGACCCACTGGCAATGTCAAGGGACGTCATCACCCCGCTACTGCAGAGCGGGCTTGTTTAGTTCACCGCCGGAGGAATCCATGCAGCGTGAGTGCCCCGGATAAGATCCACTGGCTAAACCCGGAGGCTACACAAAATCGAGACCACGGATCTGATGAACCGGTATATTTGTCAATCAGCTTTGCTGGGCATACTTTTTTTGACCATCTTGTGAGTCTTTAGCATCGTATGTTATTACCATTAAACTTTATTCCTGCACTTGAGTCCGCACTTCTCTCCTTTTATATTTTGTAGTGTATCGTTTTGGGAACCTGTTTTTGAGGAGCGGCATGACTACATCTATAGGCCTTGATTTGTCTATATATATTTTATCATTTGGACTCCATAGTAGTGAGTACACCATCTTTTAATATTTATTGCATTGGACTATGTTCTATTAACGTGTATGGACATTATAACTCTGACCCATATCTGTACAGGATATTGTTCTTATGTGTTTTTTTCTTTTTATGTGAACTTATGGTAATTGATTTATATCTTTAGGAATTAACAGCGCCCTGTTGTGTATAGTTATATACACCACCTGTCCTGTTTACTTTAGTAGTCATCTGAGCCCACCCTCTAAATTTCAAAGGTCTGTAAGTAAAAATTTAAGTTCACAATCCTCTAGCAGGGTTGATAGGTCCTCCTCTGAGACCAGGAAACAGTCCGCATTTCGGCGGCGTCTTAATTTTCCGGATCTTACCCCCAAAACAACATTTACAATCACTAGTGCCAGTTGTGTCACCACCTCCGCTATTTCCAGTTCTAGTACCGTGTTGCCAACTAAAATGTTTTTCAGTAGAAGCCAAACAGTACCAACGCAGGCTTTTTGCAGTGAACATTCATTTAAGCAGCCAAAACGTGAAGTATTTGAGTATGAGGAAGAAAAAATGTCTCATGCTGATACTGCCGCCACCACCACCGCTACTGCCAGTGCCAACATTACTGATAGTCCATCTGCTATTGATATAAGTGAAGAGGACACCAGTAGTCACCAGGGAGAAGAGGGCTCCCCAACATATGTCGCTAGTGATAAATCCATGTTTACTAACATGGACGAATCAGTGTCATCTTATAATTTAGAACCAGATGATCATACTCACTATTCTCCTGCCCACAATTCACCTTATTCTATAGATTTGTATTCCTCTCTGTCTCCAACATCGTTACCACCAGTGTCACCGAGCTCTCCAATAGCTCGTGTTGAGTCTCCCAGCCAGATTGTATGGTAGGCCACTAACCTCCTCCATTCCCACCATCTCTTCAATGTTTAGGCCTCCTCCTGTTATGTCACAGAGAGAAGGCCATGATATAACAAAAATAAAAGAAGTTGCTACAGCATGTGCGTCCAAAGAAACTGTCACAAAAGATTATTCACTGCACAGTGGCAAAGGTATCCGTCATGCACAAGTGTGGGAGCATTTTGAGGCTATTGGTGATGGTCGCCAAGCCAAATGCAAATTGTGTGGTAGGGAAGTCAGCCGGGGTAGAGTGTTGGGGCATCTGACCAATTCAGGAATGAACCAACACATTTGCACCCATCACAAGCCAGTGGTGTTAAGGGAAGAAAGTGGTGTCTCTGCTCCAGCCAGCACTACTAGGGGAACTACTACTAGCAGTGTCACAGTCACCACCAGTAGGAATCACAAGGGGCAGGGTGATCATGCCTCTTCTGGTTCAGCTGCTATCAGTGTCAGCCAACATCACATGAAATCCACCGTCCACAGTGAACATGTATTTTCAGTCACAGGAAATACACTTTCACCTCATCGATCACAGTTGTCCCCCCAGCTCCTGGAGCAGATGACATTTTTAAAAATAAATCTACCAAAGCTGGGTTACCTAGCCCCCAGCTTTGATTCTGATTAAAACTTTGATATAATCTCCTGCTGACCCACTTGTGCAGTGTGCCAGTCAGTACTGGACTGGGAATTAAAATCATCCCTGGAAAATTTGGAGACCACCCCTATTTTCCGTTCACTCAGTATAATGCACACATTCAATTTTTCTCAAAGGTGATATTACTGGGATACTCCTTCCCCCAATATTTTGTTTCAGAATTATAGTATATTATTTTTTAATTAATTTTTCCCCCATATTCTTGTTATATGCACTGTAAAGCCCAATTACATCCATTAATCACCACTTTAAATTGTAGCTTTTCTAGCCATAGCTGCTTCCGCCCACCATGAATTTTCCTGGTATCCCGTTAGGCTAATCCGGCGTTGCTGGTTGTTATTACATGACAAATCATCATGGGTCCTAAACCAAAAGATCTCTTATTTTTAAGATATTTTGTAGTTAGATAGAGGTCATCAATCAAGTAACTTCCCAAATTCAATATTTTCTACCCCTCTTTGAGACATAATATATTATTCCCACTACAGCAGGGTATCCATCCAAAAATGTAAAACAAATTCCAAATAATTTAAACTTAAAAGCTAAGGCCAAAAAATACCAATATTTGGATTTATATTAGTAATTTGAAGGTAACGTCATATGACCTTCAACCTTAAATATTTCATAATAAACATTGAAATTTTATGTGATGATTTGTCATTGAATGGCCACCAAAAAGTCCTTTCTATTTCACAGCTATTTTACTTCCCAAGGGTGTTATGGTTGATTTTATTACAATTTCCACTTTGTAATGACTTTCTTTATAAGTTTTGTTATTATTTTTTTATATATCTTGATTTAGCCTAAACAAGCTTGCTCAAGCATTTGTATTAGTGTATACAATTTTTTTTCAATCGTTTAGAATTAAAAAGTGCACCTTAATCATAATTTTACAATTGTAAACACATATTTCCACATTACACAAAAAGTTTCTGTTGTAAGCATTGTCACACATTAGGAACAGTTCGAGGTAAGCCACAAATTTTTTTATTTTTTAGTGGGAGTATGGGAGACTGTTATCCAAAATTATTGTCTTAATTTTTAATAAAAAATATTTGAATTACAACTATAAATAATATTTTTGGTCAATAAGATCAAATATTAGTGCTACAAACAAATATAGAATTAACAATCAGTCTGCTGCTACCATACGCAAAAAAAATACAGTTAATCTCTAGGACACAGTGTTGTCATTCTGGAAGTCCGCTCCTCATAAGAAGAAAAAAATACAATAATAACAAAATTTATGCTTACCTGATAAATTTCTTTCTTTTGCGATGTACCGAGTCCACGGATTCATCCTTACTTGTGGGATATTATCCTTCCTAACAGGAAGTGGCAAAGAGAGCACCACAGCAGAGCTGTCTATATAGCTCCACCCTTAACTCCACCCCCCAGTCATTCGACCGAAGGCCAAGGAAGAAAAAAAGGAGAAACTATAAGGTGCAGAGGTGACTGAAGTTTTTAATAAAAAATACCATCTGTCTTGAATAGACAGGGCGGGCCGTGGACTTGGTACATCGCAAAAGAAAGAAATTTATCAGGTAAGCATCAATTTTGTTTTCTTTTGCATGATGTACCGAGTCCACGGATTCATCCTTACTTGTGGGATATCAATACCAAAGCTTTAGGACACGGATGAAGGGAGGGACAAGACAGGAACCTAAACGGAAGGCACCACTGCTTGCAAAACCTTTCTCCCAAAAATAGCCTCCGAAGAAAAAAGTATCAAATTTGTAAAATTTTGAAAAGGTATGAAGCGAAGACCAAGTTGCAGCCTTAAAAATCTGTTCAACAGAAGCATCATTTTTAAAAGCCCATGTGGAAGTTACCTCTCTAGTAGAATGAGCTGTAATCCTTTCAGGAGGCTGCTGTCCAGCAGTCTCATAAGCCAAACGGATGATGCTTTTGAGCCAAAAGGAAAGAGAAGTCACCGTAGCCTTTTGACCCCTACGCTTTCCAGAATAGACAACAAACAAAGAAGATGTTTGATGAAAATCTTTGGTTGCCTGCAAATAAAATTTCAAAGCACGAACCACGTCCAAGTTGTGCAACAGACATTCCTTCTTACAAGAAGGATTAGGACACAGAGAAGGAACAACAATTTCCTGATTGATATTCCTGTTAGTAACAACCTTAGGTAGGAACCCAGGCTTGGTACGCAAAACCACCTTATCAGCATGGAACACAAGATAAGGTGAGTCACATTGTAATGCAGATAGTTAAGAAACTCTTCGAGCTGAAGAGATAGCAACTAGGAACAAAACTTCCAAGATAAAAGCTTAATATCTATGGAATGCATGGGTTCAAACGGAACCCCCTGAAGAACTCTAAGAACTAAATTTAGACTCCATGGCGGAGCAACAGATTTAAACACAGGCTTAATTCTAGCTAAAGCCTGACAAAAAGCCTGAACGTCTGGAACATCTGCCAGACGCTTGTGCAACAAAATAGACAGAGCAGATATCTGTCCTTTTAGAGAACTAGCTGACAATCCTTTCTCCAATCCCTCTTGGAGAAAAGACAAAATCCTAGGAATCCTGATTTTACTCCAGGAGAAGCCTTTGGATTTGCACCAAAAAAGATATTTATGCTATATCTTATGATAGATTTTCCTGGTAACAGGCTTTCGAGCCTGAATCAAGGTATTTATGACTGACTCAGAGAAACCCCGCTTTGATAGAATCAAGCGTTCAATCTCCAAGCAGTCAGCTGCAGAGAAATTAGATTTGGATGCTTGAATGGACCTTGAATCAGAAGGTCCTGTCTCAGTGGCAGAGACCATGGTGGAAGAGATGACATGTCCACCAGGTCTGCAACTTTCTAATGTATTCCTATTACCAATTTCTCTTAGTTCTCTTGGTATCTTTATTTGAAAATGCAGGAATGTAGGCTTAGTAGCCGGCCCATTTTTGGTAGAGCTTGCTGAATGGTAGCTAAATGTAGACCTTGGTGTCCTTCACTAAGATCTGTACTTTGGAAAATGTCCGCCACAGCTTGGGTCCATGCCTATCCCTGGGCATAGCGCTTGCTTACATTCTTGATTTATAAAATAACAATAAGAAGACAACCAAACAAATGTTATGATAGGACTATAAATTTATAAAGCTGCTTTATATTTCATGCTCTTTCAAAATATTGAAAGTCAAATATTTGGTTTATTATCCATTGTATCACGATTTTCTTCTACTGACTTTCATCAGCCGGATAATGATTCTGCCGTCCATCCACTTTTTGCGACTATCAGCTGACCATTCTCAGCCAAATGTATGGCACACTATTCACCTTTTCATTAAATTATTTTGTTTTGCTATGCTTTACCATTTAAAAAAAAAATAAAAAATTTTTAGCATTCAAAATAAATATTGATGTCTTCACACAAACTTATTATCTATAATTTAGTATACCTTGGCTTGTGCTGATTTTATTCTATCTTTAACAGTAACTCGGATCACACCAGTAGCAGCCTCTGGAAGTAGAGAGATGTCCACTACTCCTCCACGTAAGTTATAACAAACTGAAAATATAAACAAACAGGACAGGCAATAATTATCTGTACATTTTATTTAATAAAGCCTTTACTATAGCAAAAAACATCAGCTACAAATGATTTATTACGCAACATTTCTAAAAAAATTTAGTTAATTGAATATAACTTTTAATTAGATTTGACAGAGAACTAAAATATGTCCATCCTGGATATTAAAATATATTTGAGCGAATAATGTATAATAAAGGTTTGTGGATATTCTGTTGCTGTCCTTTTCTTAGATATTATGAAAGAAAACTTTTAGCAAGAGTCTTTCTATGTCTGTACAACATGTCCACAAATACATTGGTTTGCATACAACAAAATAATAACATTTGATTACTGTTTCATCTATTTCAGAACTACCAGGCATGTCTGCAGGTGGAAGCCATACCAGTCAACTGCATTCACCAGTCATTACTGTAGAGGAAAGTGATGGAGTAAATATTGATCAAACATGCTTCTCACCATCATCATCTGTGAGCGTTGTCCAACCATCAAGCAAACATCATGCCCCCATTGTGGATGAGCAGCATGGGCAGACAGCGCAGAATCAACCACCTCAACTGGAACAAGACAAGCCGACAGAACCGGAAACACAAAATCGGTATAGCCGGAAGGAGGAGTTACTTCTTGAAAATTTACTAGCAACAAAAAATTTGATAAAAGCTGTTGAAAATATGAGAAAGGATTTACATTGACACATAGACAGGGCATTAGCCCGTGTCAACAAAGAACAGCGCCAGGCAATAGATCACATGCATGAATCCATTTTGGACGCAATTTATCTACAACATAAACACAATGTTCCATCACATGACACATAGATTGAAGTTTATTATATTACTTATTTATATGTCTCACAATTACTAGCTCTGATACTTATTATTTTACAGAGGTTTCAATTGAAAGTTAAATTAAAACCTTCTTTAGACACATATGACGAGCACTCCATGCCGGTTTTATAAAAATTATTTTGAAGTACACATGTATTGATAATACTTACCCGTGAACTCCTTGTAGCATCCTCTTTTTTAAGGTCTGTCTCCTTCTCCCTCAAAGTAAAGTCAACAGTTTTTCTTTAGTATTCTCTTAAAAATATTTCTACTCTGGCTAAGCGTACAACTATACCTATTGAAGACAACCTATACCTTTGTTTATGAGAAAGTGGGACAAACGTTTGTGTGTTCTGGGAGTAACGCTTTTTATGTTTATGGGACGTTTGCTTGAGGGGTCATTTGGCTTATTTGGGGTTGTTATAACCCACATGGTTTTCAAACATAGTTTGTTAGATTTGTGTAGGCCCCAGCAACATCGAGTGAGATGGGTGGGCGGGGCCTATTTCTGCGCCTCGGTTGCGCTTTTAGTAATTCAGACAAGCAGCAAGCAACTTCTCCTGAGGTCCTGATAGTCTTCTGAGGGCCTATTCGAAGCTTTAACCCCATATTATCGTTCCTAAGAGCAGGTAGGGCCACAGCAGAGCTGTGGCAAGGTGCTAATAGGGGTTTTAACCGGTTTTAGACAAATTTCAATCCGGTTTTGTTATTTGTGGGTTTATTGCTTATTTACTTGTGGTGCAATCCCTCTAAAGCTTAGTAGGTACACTGTTAAAATTTCGGAAAATTTGAAGCAATTTTAACCTGTTTTGCAGTTTGTATATGCCTTTTTTTCTCTTAAAGGCACAGTACCGTTTTTGCAAATTGTGTTTTTTTCATTAAATAAAGTGTTTTCCAAGCTTGCTTGCTTTATTAGTGGTCTGTTAAACACGTCTGACACTGAGGAAACTCATTGCTCAATTTGTTTAGAAGCCATTGTGGAACCCCCTCTTAGAATGTGTCCCACTTGTACTGACATGTCTATAAATTGCAAACAGCATATTTTGACTAAAAAATGTATGGCATTGAATGATTCTCAGACAGAAGGAAGTCAGGTTTTGCCATCTAGTTCTCCCCAAGTGTCACAACCGGTAACGCCCGCACAAGCGACGCCAAGTATTTCTAGTGCATCTAATTCTTTCAACTTGCAAGATATGGCCTCAGTTATGAATACTACCCTCACAGAGGTTTTATCTAAACTGCCTGGGTTGCAAGGGAAGCGCAGTAGCTCTGGGTTAAGAACAAATGCTGAGCCTTCTGACGCTTTAGTAGCCGTATCCGATATTCCCTCACAATGTTCTGAGGTAGGGATGAGGGATTTGCTGTCTGAGGGAGAGATATAGGCAGGATGATACTTCCAAGGAAGTGATAATGCATCCACTGCCTCCGCCTGAGGATCCTGGGATCTGGACAGATACCTGGGAAGTTTCTTGTTTAGATGGGACGCCATCAAATCTATTTCTGGAAGTTCCCACATTTGAACGATCTGAAGAAATACCTCTGGGTGAAGAGACCATTCGCCCGGATGCAACGTTTGGCGACTGAGATAATCCGCTTCCCAATTGTCTACACCTGGGATATGAACCGCAGAGATTAGACAGGAGCTGGATTCCGCCCAAACCAAAATTCGAGATACTTCTTTCATAGCCAGAGGACTGTGAGTTCCTCCTTGATGATTGATGTATGCCACAGTTGTGACATTGTCTGTCTGAAAACAAATGAACGATTCTCTCTTCAGAAGAGGCCAAAACTGAAGAGCTCTGAAAATTGCACGGAGTTCCAAAATATTGATCGGTAATCTCACCTCCTGAGATTCCCAAACTCCTTGTGCCGTCAGAGATCCCCACACAGCTCCCCAACCTGTGAGACTTGCATCTGTTGAAATTACAGTCCAGGTCGGAAGCACAAAAGAAGCCCCCTGAATTAAACGATGGTGATCTGTCCACCACGTTAGAGAGTGTCGAACAATCGGTTTTAAAGATATTAATTGAGATATCTTTGTGTAATCCTTGCACCATTGATTCAGCATACAAAGCTGAAGAGGTCGCATGTGAAAACGAGCAAAGGGGATCGCGTCCGATGCAGCAGTCATAAGACCTAGAATTTCCATGCATAAGGCTACCGAAGGGAATGATTGTGACTGAAGGTTTCGACAAGCTGCCATCAGTTTTAGACGCCTCTTGTCTGTTAAAGACAGAGTCATGGACACTGAATCTATTTGGAAACCCAGAAAGGTTACCCTTGTCTGAGGAATCAATGAACTTTTTGGTAAATTGATCCTCCAACCATGATTTTGAAGAAACAACACAAGTCGATTCGTATGAAATTCTGCTAAATGTAAAGACTGAGCAAGTACCAAGATATCGTCCAAATAAGGAAATACCACAATACCCTGTTCTCTGATTACAGACAGAAGGGCACCGAGAACCTTTGTAAAAATTCTTGGAGCTGTAGCAAGGCCAAACGGCAGAGCCACAAACTGGTAATGCTTGTCCAGAAAAGAGAATCTCAGGAACCGATAATGATCCGGATGAATCGGAATATGCAGATATGCATCCTGTAAATCTATTGTGGACATATAATTCCCTTGCTGAACAAAAGGCAAGATAGTCCTTACAGTTACCATCTTGAACGTTGGTATCCTTACATAACGGTTCAATATTTTTAGATCCAGAACTGGTCTGAAGGAATTCTCCTTCTTTGGTACAATGAAGAGATTTGAATAAAACCCCATCCCCTGTTCCTGAACTGGAACTGGCATAATTACTCCAGTCAACTCTAGATCTTGAAACACAATTCAGAAATGCTTGAGCTTTTACTGGATTTACTGGGACACGGGAAAGAAAAAATCTCTTTGCAGGAGGTCTCATCTTGAAACCAATTCTGTACCCTTCTGAAATAATGTTCTGAATCCAAAGATTGTGAACAGAATTGATCCAAATTTCTTTGAAAAAACGTAACCTGCCCCCTACCAGCTGAGCTGGAATGAGGGCCGCACCTTCATGTGGACTTAGAAGCAGGCTTTGCCTATCTGGCTGGCTTGGATTTATTCCAGATTGGAGATGGTTTCCAAACTGAAACTGCTCCTGAGGATGAAGGATCAGGTTTTTGTTCTTTGTTGCAACGAATGGAACGAAAACGATTATTAGCTCTGTTTTTACCCTTAGATTTTTTTATCCTGTGGTAAAAAAGTTCCTTTCCCACCAGTAACAGTTGAAATAATAGAATCCAACTGAGAACCAAATAATTTGTTACCCTGGAAAGAAATGGAAAGTAGAGTTGATTTAGAAGCCATATCAGCATTCCAAGTCTTAAGCCATAAAGCTCTTCTAGCTAAAATAGCTAGAGACATAAACCTGACATCAACTCTGATAATATCAAAGATGGCATCACAGATAAAATTATTAGCATGCTGAAGAAGAATAATAATATCATGAGAATCATGATGTGTTACTTGTTGCGCTAAGGTTTCCAACCAAAAAGTTGAAGCTGCAGCAACATCAGCCAAATATATAGCAGGTCTAAGAAGATTACCTGAACACAGATAAGCTTTTCTTAGAAAGGATTCAATTTTCCTATCTAAAGGATCCTTAAACGAAGTACCATCTGACGTAGGAATAGTAGTACGTTTAGCAAGGGTAGAAATAGCCCCATCAACTTTAGGGATTTTGTCCCAAAATTCTAATCTGTCAGACGGCACAGGATATAATTGCTTAAAACGTTTAGAAGGAGTAAATGAATTACCCAATTTATCCCATTCTTTGGAAATTACTGCAGAAATAGCATTAGGAACAGGAAAAACTTCTGGAATAACCACAGGAGATTTAAATACCTTATCCAAACGTTTAGAATTAGTATCAAGAGGACCAGAATCCTCTATTTCTAAAGCAATTAGAACTTCTTTAAGTAAAGAACGAATAAATTCCATTTTAAATAAATATGAAGATTTATCAGCATCAACCTCTGAGACAGAATCCTCTGAACCAGAAGAGTCATCAGAATCAGAATGATGATGTTCATTTAAAAATTCATCTGTAGGGAGAGAAGTTTTAAAAGATTTTTTACGTTTACTAGAAGGAGAAATAACAGACATAGCCTTCTTTATGGATTCAGAAACAAAATCTCTTATGTTATCAGGAACATTCTGCACCTTAGATGTTGAAGGAACTGCAACAGGCAATGGTACTTTACTAAAGGAAATATTATCTGCATTAACAAGTTTGTCATGACAATCAATACAAACAACAGCTGGAGGAATAGCTACCAAAAGTTTACAGCAGATACACTTAGCTTTGGTAGATCCAGCACTAGACAGCGATTTTCCTGTAGTATCTTCTGACTCAGATGCAACGTGAGACATCTTGCAATATGTAAGAGAAAAAACAACAACATATAAAGCAAAATTGATCAAATTCCTTAAATGACAGTTTCAGGAATGGGAAAAAATGCCAAAGAACAAGCTTCTAGCAACCAGAAGCAATGAAAAATGAGACTTAAATAATGTGGAGACAAAAGCGACGCCCATATTTTTTAGCGCCAAATAAGACGCCCACATTATTTGGCGCCTAAATGCTTTTTGGCGCCAAAAATGACGCCACATCCGGAACGCCGACATTTTTGGCGCAAAATAACGTCAAAAAATGACGCAACTTCCGGCGACACGTATGACGCCGGAAACGGAAAAGAATTTTTGCGCCAAAAAGTCCGCGCCAAGAATGACGCAATAAAATGAAGCATTTTCAGCCCCCGCGAGCCTAACAGCCCACAGGGAAAATAGTCAAATTTTTGAAGGTAAGAAAAAATGATTAAATCAAATGCATTATCCCAAATATGAAACTGACTGTCTGAAAAATAAGGAAAGTTGAACATTCTGAGTCAAGGCAAATAAATGTTTGAATACATATATTTAGAACTTTATAAACAAAGTGCCCAACCATAGCTTAGAGTGTCACAGAAAATAAGATTTACTTACCCCAGGACACTCATCTACATGTTTGTAGAAAGCCAAACCAGTACTGAAACGAGAATCAGCAGAGGTAATGGTATATATAAGAGTATATCGTCGATCTGAAAAGGGAGGTAAGAGATGAATCTCTACGACCGATAACAGAGAACCTATGAAATAGACCCCGTAGAAGGAGATCACTGCATTCAAATAGGCAATACTCTCCTCACATCCCTCTGACATTCACTGCACGCTGAGAGGAAAACCGGGCTCCAACTTGCTGCGGAGCGCATATCAACGTAGAATCTAGCACAAACTTACTTCACCACCTCCATCGGAGGCAAAGTTTGTAAAACTGAATTGTGGGTGTGGTGAGGGGTATATTTATAGGCATTTTGAGGTTTGGGAAACTTTGCCTCTCCTGGTAGGAATGTATATCCCATACGTCACTAGCTCATGGACTCTTGCTAATTACATGAAAGAAATAAAGTTTTATGATTCTGAATCAGATAGATCAGATAATTGGAAATGTAAAGGGACATGAAAAGAAAACCAAATATTTTTCATGATTCAGATAGAGGATATCATTTTCAAAAAATTTCGAATTTACTTCTATTTTCTAATTTATTTCATTCTCTTGGTATCATTTGTTGAAGGAGCAGCAATGCACAAATAATTTCTAACAAAATACCTGGGTGAGCCAATCAAAATTGAAATATATGTATATGCAGCCACCAATCAACAGTGAGAAAATAGCTTCTCTGCTGCTCCAAAGTTTGCCTAGAAAAACATTTCAACAAATGATAACAAGAGAAGGAAGATAATTAAATAATATAAGTTATTTTGAAAGTTATTTAATTAAAATTGAATTATCTATATGAATCGTGGAAGAAACATATTGGTTCATGTCCTTTTAAGTATATAAATGTTATGATTTACTTAATTTATATAAATTTACTTTTTCTTTTTATGTAATAACTTCCTGAGCATGTGCAGAAGCTCACAGGGTATACATATAGTCTGTGATTGGATGATATCTGTCACATATACAGGGGACCATAAACAAAAAATTGGTATAAAAATAATTATATACATTTTAATGAAGTGTTAGAATTGCATTGTATTTTTATTAGCCACTTCTTAATTATGCTATTTATTAAACTGCATGAGCGGTCCTTTAACAATAAGGTATTTATATTATAAGGACAGGTATGTTTGGCCGATGCAGTCATGCGCATAGCATACTAGAGAGTGAGACTGACTGCAGCATGAGAAAGACATACCTGGACTTAAAAAATATTGCAACCAACGCTGAATGTGTAGTGGAGAGTAGAGGAAACTGCGCAAGAAAAGCATGAGGACGGCACTGCTCAAAGTGAATTTGATAAAATACATAAATTGAAAAGTATAAATTTTTTTATAAATGAATATTTAAAGGCACGATTCAGGTAGAGCATGCAATTTTAAGAAAATTTCAAATTTACTCCTATTATCTTTTTTTCTTCAGTCTCCTTGGATCTTTATTTGAAAAAGCAGAAATGTAAAGCTTACGAAATGGAACAATTTTTGGTTCAGCATCTTGGATAGCGATTGCTGATTGGTGGCAACATTTAGCCAACAATCATCAAGCACTACCCAGGTACTGACCCAAGGATGGGCTGGCTCATAGGCTTACATTCATTCTTTTTCAAATAAAGATAGTTACCAAGGGGTTAATTTATCAAGCTCTGTACGGAGCTTCATGCCCCTGAGGCTCGCCGGAAAAGTTATGAAGCAGCTGTCGGCATTTATCGATGTGCGGCGGACATGATACGCTACATCGCACATTAATACATTGACCCCCAAGATAATAGGTGATAGGAGTAAATTAGAAAGTTGATAAAAAAAAACATTGATGCTCTATCGGAATCATGAAAGAAATAATTTGGGTTCAGTGTCCCTTTATGTTTGAATCTGACTTTGTGCCCCATAAAGTTGGTTAAAGTTTATCCCTTTATTTATAAATCATGAGAAGACAAATATATATAATCCAAAAAATTTATATATTTGATCTTGGTTGGGCAAAGTTTCCATCTTTAATTCTGTAAATAATAAAAAAGGCCTTAAATGGATAATAAACAGTAAACACAAAAAATTTATTTCAAGATAGAGATGAAAATTTAAACAATTATACTATTTAATTATAGTAAGTCATTATTTCTTCATTCACGTGGAATCTTTATTTGAAAGCAGGAATGAGCATTTTTTTGGGTTGAGAACCTGGGTTGCACTTGCTTATTGGTTTGTTAAATGTTGCCAAAAAGCTTGTCAGGGTACTAAAACAAAAAATGGGCAGGCTCTGTCCTGTCCTTACCTTATCAACCTACAATTTCAAATAAAGATAACAAGAGAAAAAAGACAAATTATTAATAATAAGAGTAATTTAGAAAGTTGATTAAAAAATAAATGCTCTAGCAGAATCATGAAATAATTTTTCTGAGTTTACTATCCCTTTAAGCTTGACTTACGTTCCTGCTTTTTCAAATAAAGATACCATGACAATGAATAATAATATTAATTGAATTTATTTCTTTAGTTTACACATTTTGGCCTGTGTAGTATGTACACACAGGCTAACACACACTAGAGTTAGTTTTTTACTATAAAAGAAAATTGTTTTTGAAACTTACCGGTGCTTGACACAGGCGGCTGTCCGGTCCACTGCTCCAACTGCAAAGACAGCATCACGAACTGTGTTCCATGCCGCTTGCTTTGCAGAGGACGAAACACTGGAGGAAAACAAGATGTGCCAGACTTTCAACACTGCAGACACAAGTGACAAATTTTCTTCTGGCGTAAAGGTTGGCCCTCTATGCCTTCGTAAAGTGGCACGCTGCTGTTCATTCTCAGCAGCAC
Source organism: Bombina bombina (assembly GCF_027579735.1). NCBI lineage: Eukaryota > Metazoa > Chordata > Amphibia > Anura > Bombinatoridae > Bombina > Bombina bombina. The sequence goes on from NC_069504.1 coordinate 567,107,791, forward strand.
TAGAGTCCGACTCCTCAGAGGTTGTAAGTGGCCTCCTCCTCTTAAATTGTTTTTTGGCACTGGTGTGCTTTTTTACTCCACCATGTCTCTGCCTGTCCCTACCTACCCTCTCCCTAGTACCAAGGTCCCTCTCCCTATCCCTATGTACAGGGTGCCTATGACTAATCCTGTGCCTATCCCTACCTCGATCACTATCCCTATTATTATTACTACTCTCCCTAGCTCCACGGTCCCTATCCCTACGTCCACTCTCTCTAATATCACTACCTCTACTCTCCCTAGTACTAACTACACTGTCCCTGTCTCTACTGTCCCTATCACCTCCATGAACACTCCCAATTTCTCTAACAGACATTCTCCAATCTCAAGTTACTGCTCTCTGACTTCAACTCACAAAAATTAACAAAGATATTAGTTACATGGGTGTGGCTATAGTGTGCAGGAGTGATGCAAGCATAATTGTCAACCAGGCTGCCTGATTGGCTGCACAGTGCACACTGCTCACTGCACGGTCTAAATAATTATTAATATAATGATAAGTGTTTAAATTACATATTAAATTTATTTATTATTAATATATTACAGTCATTTAAAAGTGGAATACAACAATACATTTCATTTATGAATAATATTGATATGATTAAATAATATCTAATCGATTTGAAATTTAAAAGACATCGAATATATCCGAAATAATCGAACCGAATCATTTATGAAATAATGATTGAACGGGAAAAACGGTCATAAATTACGATTCGGTCCAAAATGAAATTCGGTCCAAAATTACGAATCGGTCCGATATTACGAATCGGTCCGAAATTAGTAATCGGTCAGAAATTTGAATTACAGTTTCGAATGAATCCGAATGAATGAACTAACTAAATTACGAACGGAATCTAAACGAATAAATTACGCATACCGAATTAATGCGACCGTATCGAACCAACAAAAAAAAAACGAAACAAAGCGAATTTTTAGAGCGCGCACATGTCTAATATTAGCTCATGAAAGGGATGGTAATTAAAAAGCGTTTCTTTCTGGATTCATAAATAAAATATAATTTTAAACATTAACATTTAATTCTATCATCGATTTTAATTCATTCTTTTGATATTATTTCATTTACAACCATATCTAGATATGCTCAGTAGCTGAAGATTGGTGGATGCACAGAGATGCCTTGTGTGATTGGCTCAACCATGTGCATTTCAATTTCTTCTGTTAAGGATATCTAAAGAATAATCTAAATTGATAGTTACATTTTAATTTATATAAATGTATTCTCGGATCATTTTAAGAAAATATTTTGGTGTAATGTCCCTTTAAAAATAGACGCCATTGCCAAATAACATATGTGAGCAGTTCAGACAAATACAAGCTCTAGGTTTATTTACTAATAATAAACAAATGTGTATTTTGACATTAATAAACAGACTATCCAAGTTCCGGACATTATAACCAGAAATTACGCATTTCAGAAATCTCGCGTGGGAAACGTATCTTGCAACACGAGATTTGCAACTTTAAAAATTAGATTCTAATGTCACGCAATAGCACACATTCGATGTGCATTATAAATACATTTAATAGAGCAATGTCAATACTTCACAATAAGTCACGAAATGTATTTAATAAACAATAAATACATACAATGTTCAATTTGTATTAATAAAAATAATTTGTATTAAAGGACCTGATAAACATCGAAATGTGTAAAACATTTACTAATGTGACTGGATTATATTTCACAAAATAAAAATGTAGAATTAATATATTAATATTTAATGGATCACATATATTACATCTGCGTCACACATATCCGCATAACAGTCCCATGAGTTACAAATAAGTCGACATGAAAAATGTAGTAACAGCACCCTTAGGAGGTATGTGTATGGAAGTTACTAAGATATGAAACATTAAGGAACAACCAATCACACAATCACACAAATATAACTTGAGTCATTATGGTCTCACAGACCTGATAACAAAATTTCAATATTTTATCCAATCAGATGTACAGATACCATGTCCCATGGTGCATCTCATGTTTACTTCACCATATAAAAGTCCATTACACGTTGCCATTTTTGTCAGTTCTCTAATGCCTGCTGGCAGTGATATATATATATATATATATATATATATATATTTATATATATATATATATATACAGTATATATTTTTTTGTGGACTAGCAGGCATGACGTTTCCCAGGTTCACCAAGGTGGAGAGTGCAGCACTGGTCAACGCCGTCGAGGACTTCTATCCGCAGCTGTTTGGGAACAAGAAGAGGTCGACGAAGCAGAGCATTAAGAAGGCCCTCTGGGTGTCTATCACCAATGATGTTAATTTGGTGTGTGGCGTCCAGAGGACCACAAATCAAATCATGCAGAGGTACGGGGATATGAGGTTGCGTCTCAGCAAAAAAGTCAACCTCATAAGGGAGTGGGTAAAAGCCCGTCGGAGGGATGGTAGGAAAGTTCCACCCCCACAGAAACTGTACCTACTCACTTATGAGGTGACTTTATGTGACCTCCTCAATCTCTGGGTTCTCAGCAGATTTTGATCATCTCGCTCCTCGGCTTCTTCTTCTTCCCTCCCAGCTGTTGGATCTGAAAGTCCTGACCCGGAGGCCAGTGCAGCTGCTTCTCCGTCCGGTGGCCTGGGAGAAGAGGATAGAGAATCTGAACCAGGTAAATATCCAACTTCATATAATATATTAATATTTGAGTAGACTTTTAAGAAATGTGTATATAGCCATATATTCAACCTTTATAGATCTCAAAACACACGCTACATATGATGTTTAGATATCTGAATTAAGATTTGTCACACATGAAATAGGAGTGATGTTTCTTGTGCTCTCCAGAATATGCGTCACAGAGCGAAAATGGAATTGCGCATCCGTGAAATCCCTATCATCCGCCATTTCATACATTGACTATCGAATCATATCCCAGTTAAAAATATTCATTTTTATCATTCAATATTAACAAATATACAGGGAGTGCAGAATTATTAGGCAAATGAGTATTTTGACCACATCATCCTCTTTATGCATGTTGTCTTACTCCAAGCGGTATAGGCTCGAAAGCCTACTACCAATTAAGCATATTAGGTGATGTGCATCTCTGTAATGAGAAGGGGTGTGGTCTAATGACATCAACACCCTATATCAGGTGTGCATAATTATTAGGCAACTTCCTTTCCTTTGGCAAAATGGGTCAAAAGAAGGACTTGACAGGCTCAAAAAAGTCAAAAATAGTGAGATATCTTGCAGAGGGATGCAGCACTCTTAAAATTGCAAAGCTTCTGAAGCGTGATCATCGAACAATCAAACGTTTCATTCAAAATAGTCAACAGGGTCGCAAGAAGCGTGTGGAAAAACCAAGGCGCAAAATAACTGCCCATGAACTGAGAAAAGTCAAGCGTGCAGCTGCCAAGATGCCACTTGCCACCAGTTTGGCCATATTTCAGAGCTGCAACATCACTGGAGTGCCCAAAAGCACAAGGTGTGCAATACTCAGACATGGCCAAGGTAAGAAAGGCTGAAAGACGACCACCACTGAACAAGACACACAAGCTGAAACGTCAAGACTGGGCCAAGAAATATCTCAAGACTGATTTTTCTAAGGTTTTATGGACTGATGAAATGAGAGTGAGTCTTGACGGGCCAGATGGATGGGCCCATGGCTGGATTGGTAAAGGGCAGAGAGCTCCAGTCCGACTCAGACACCAGCAAGGTGGAGGTGGAGTACTGGTTTGGGCTGGTATCATCAAAGATGAGCTTGTGGGGCCTTTTCAGGTTGAGGATGGAGTCAAGCTCAACTCCCAGTCCTACTGCCAGTTTCTGGAAGACACCTTCTTCAAGCAGTGGTACAGGAAGAAGTCTGCATCCTTCAAGAAAAACATGATTTTCATGCAGGACAATGCTCCATCACACGCGTCCAAGTACTCCACAGCGTGGCTGGCAAGAAAGGGTATAAAAGAAGAAAATCTAATGACATGGCCTCCTTGTTCACCTGATCTGAACCCCATTGAGAACCTGTGGTCCATCATCAAATGTGAGATTTACAAGGAGGGAAAACAGTACACCTCTCTGAACAGTGTCTGGGAGGCTATGGTTGCTGCTGCACGCAATGTTGATGGTGAACAGATCAAAACACTGACAGAATCCATGGATGGCAGGCTTTTGAGTGTCCTTGCAAAGAAAGGTGGCTATATTGGTCACTGATTTGTTTTTGTTTTGTTTTTGAATGTCAGAAATGTATATTTGTGAATGTTGAGATGTTATATTGGTTTCACTGGTAAAAATAAATAATTGAAATGGGTATATATTTGTTTTTTGTTAAGTTGCCTAATAATTATGCACAGTAATAGTCACCTGCACACACAGATATCCCCCTAAAATAGCTATAACTAAAAACAAACTAAAAACTACTTCCAAAACTATTCAGCTTTGATATTAATGAGTTTTTTGGGTTCATTGAGAACATGGTTGTTGTTCAATAATAAAATTAATCCTCAAAAATACAACTTGCCTAATAATTCTGCACTCCCTGTACGATTTGAATCTCGTAATACACACAATTGCAAATATATTTGAATTCTTTATAAATGATACTCATCACATCTACTATATCCAAATCAATTCTGAATCACGGATGCGCAATTCCGCTTTGAATCATTGCGCAATGATCATGAAAGATAGAATTGTGCACACGCGTGAACATGTGTTTGCTGTAACTAGCATTGCTTTAGACATGTAGGTCAAATCACAGATGCGCAATTCCGCTTTGAATCAGGGCGCATTGATCATGAAAACATAATTTATGTAAGAACTTACCTGATAAATTCATTTCTTTCATATTAGCAAGAGTCCATGAGCTAGTGACGTATGGGATATACATTCCTACCAGGAGGGGCAAAGTTTCCCAAACCTCAAAATGCCTATAAATACACCCCTCACCACACCCACAATTCAGTTTAACGAATAGCCAAGAAGTGGGGTGATAAGAAAAAAGTGCGAAAGCATATAAAATAAGGAATTGGAATAATTGTGCTTTATACAAAAATCATAACCACCACAAAAAAGGGCGGGCCTCATGGACTCTTGCTAATATGAAAGAAATGAATTTATCAGGTAAGTTCTTACATAAATTATGTTTTCTTTCATGTAATTAGCAAGAGTCCATGAGCTAGTGACGTATGGGATAATGATTACCCAAGATGTGGATCTTTCCACGCAAGAGTCACTAGAGAGGGAGGGATAAAATAAAGACAGCCAATTCCTGCTGAAAATAATCCACACCCAAAATAAAGTTTAATGAAAAACATAAGCAGAAGATTCAAACTGAAACCGCTGCCTGAAGTACTTTTCTACCAAAAACTGCTTCAGAAGAAGAAAATACATCAAAATGGTAGAATTTAGTAAAAGTATGCAAAGAGGACCAAGTTGCTGCTTTGCAAATCTGATCAATCGAAGCTTCATTCCTAAACGCCCAGGAAGTAGAAACTGACCTAGTAGAATGAGCTGTAATCCTTTGAGGCGGAGTTTTACCCGACTCAACATAGGCAAGATGAATTAAAGATTTCAACCAAGATGCCAAAGAAATGGCAGAAGCTTTCTGGCCTTTTCTAGAACCGGAAAAGATAACAAATAAACTGGAAGTCTTTCGGAAAGACTTAGAGCTTTGAAATATTATGTTGAAGCTACTAACAACATCCAAAGAATGCAACGATTTCTCCTTAGAATTCTTAGGATTAGGACATAATGAAGGAACCACAATTTCTCTACTAATGTTGTTGGAATTCACAACTTTAGGTAAAAATTCAAAAGAAGTTCGCAACACCGCCTTATCCTGATGAAAAATCAGAAAAGGAGACTCACAAGAAAGAGCAGATAATTCAGAGACTCTTCTGGCAGAAGAGATTGCCAAAAGGAACAAAACTTTCCAAGAAAGTAATTTAATGTCCAATGAATGCATAGGTTCAAACGGAGGAGCTTGAAGAGCCCCCAGAACCAAATTCAAACTCCAAGGAGGAGAAATTGACTTAATGACAGGTTTTATACGAACCAAAGCTTGTACAAAACAATGAATATCAGGAAGATTAGCAATCTTTCTGTGAAAAAGAACAGAAAGAGCAGAGATTTGTCCTTTCAAAGAACTTGCGGATAAACCTTTATCTAAACCATCCTGAAAAAACTGTAAAATTCTCGGAATTCTAAAAGAATGCCAAGAAAAAAGATGAGAAATACACCAAGAAATATAAGTCTTCCAGACTCTATAATATATCTCTCTGGATACAGATTTACGAGCCTGTAACATAGTATTAATCACAGAGTCAGAGAAACCTCTTTGACCAAGAATCAAGCGTTCAATCTCCATACCTTTAAATTTAAGGATTTGAGATCCTGATGGAAAAAAGGACCTTGCGACAGAAGGTCTGGTCGTAGCGGAAGAGTCCACGGATGGCAAGAGGCCATCCGGACAAGATCCGCATACCAAAACCTGTGAGGCCATGCCGGAGCTACCAGCAGAACAAACTAGCATTCCTTCAGAATTTTGGAGATTACTCTTGGAAGAAGAACTAGAGGCGGAAAGATATAGGCAGGATGATACTTCCAAGGAAGTGATAATGCATCCACTGCTTCCGCCTGAGGATCCCGGGATCTGGACAGATACCTGGGAAGTTTCTTGTTTAGATGAGACGCCATCAGATCTATTTCTGGAAGCTCCCACATTTGAACAATCTGAAGAAATACCTCTGGGTGAAGAGACCATTCGCCCGGATGCAACGTTTGGCGACTGAGATAATCCGCTTCCCAATTGTCTATACCTGGGATATGAACCGCAGAGATTAGACAGGAGCTGGATTCCGCCCAAACCAAAATTCGAGATACTTCTTTCATAGCCAGAGGACTGTGAGTCCCTCCTTGATGATTGATGTATGCCACAGTTGTGACATTGTCTGTCTGAAAACAAATGAACGATTCTCTCTTCAGAAGAGGCCAAGACTGAAGAGTTCTGAAAATTGCACGGAGTTCCAAAATATTGATCGGTAATCTCACCTCCTGAGATTCCCAAACTCCTTGTGCCGTCAGAGATCCCCACACAGCTCCCCAACCTGTGAGACTTGCATCTGTTGAAATTACAGTCCAGGTCGGAAGCACAAAAGAAGCCCCCTGAATTAAACGATGGTGATCTGTCCACCACGTTAGAGAGTGTCGTACAATCGGTTTTAAAGAAATTAATTGAGATATCTTTGTGTAATCCTTGCACCATTGATTCAGCATACAGAGCTGAAGAGGTCGCATGTGAAAACGAGCAAAGGGGATCGCGTCCGATGCAGCAGTCATAAGACCTAGAATTTCCATGCATAAGGCTACCGAAGGGAATGATTGTGACTGAAGGTTTCGACAAGCTGAAATCAATTTTAGACGTCTCTTGTCTGTTAAAGACAGAGTCATGGACACTGAATCTATCTGGAAACCCAGAAAGGTTACCCTTGTCTGAGGAATCAATGAACTTTTTGGTGAATTGATCCTCCAACCATGATCTTGAAGAAACAACACAAGTCGATTCGTATGAGATTCTGCTAAATGTAAAGACTGAGCAAGTACCAAGATATCGTCCAAATAAGGAAATACCACAATACCCTGTTCTCTGATTACAGACAGAAGGGCACCGAGAACCTTTGTAAAAATTCTTGGAGCTGTAGCTAGGCCAAACGGCAGAGCCACAAACTGGTAATGCTTGTCCAGGAAAGAGAATCTCAGGAACTGATAATGATCTGGATGAATCGGAATATGCAGATATGCATCCTGTAAATCTATTGTGGACATATAATGCCCTTGCTGAACAAAAGGCAAGATAGTCCTTACAGTTACCATTTTGAACGTTGGTATCCTTACATAACGATTCAATATTTTTAGATCCAGAACTGGTCTGAAGGAATTCTCCTTCTTTGGTACAATGAAGACATTTGAATAAAACCCCATCCCCTGTTCCAGAACTGGAACTGGCATAATTACTCCAGCCAACTCTAGATCTGAAACACAATTCAGAAATGCTTGAGCTTTCACTGGATTTACTGGGACACGGGAAAGAAAAAAAATCTCTTTGCAGGAGGTCTCATCTTGAAACCAATTCTGTACCCTTCTGAAACAATGTTCTGAATCCAAAGATTGTGAACAGAATTGATCCAAATTTCTTTGAAAAAACGTAACCTGCCCCCTACCAGCTGAGCTGGAATGAGGGCCGCACCTTCATGTGGACTTAGAAGCTGGCTTTGCCTTTCTAGAAGGCTTGGATTTATTCCAGACTGGAGATGGTTTCCAAACTGAAACTGCTCCTGAGGATGAAGGATCAGGCTTTTGTTCTTTATTGAAACGAAAGGAACGAAAACGATTATTAGCCCTGTTTTTACCCTTAGATTTTCTATCCTGTGGTAAAAAAGTTCCTTTCCCACCGGTAACAGTTGAGATAATAGAATCCAACTGAGAACCAAATAATTTGTTACCCTGGAAAGAAATGGAAAGTAGAGTTGATTTAGAAGCCATATCAGCATTCCAAGTTTTAAGCCATAAAGCTCTTCTAGCTAAAATAGCTAGAGACATAAACCTGACATCAACTCTGATAATATCAAAAATGGCATCACAGATAAAATTATTAGCATGTTGAAGAAGAATAATATTATGAGAATCATGATCTGTTACTTGTTGCGCTAAAGTTTCCAACCAAAAAGTTGAAGCTGCAGCAACATCAGCCAATGATATAGCAGGTCTAAGAAGATTACCTGAACACAGATAAGCTTTTCTTAGAAAGGATTCAATTTTCCTATCTAAAGGATCCTTAAACGAAGTACCATCTGACGTAGGAATAGTAGTACGTTTAGCAAGGGTAGAAATAGCCCCATCAACTCTAGGGATTTTGTCCCAAAATTCTAATCTGTCAGACGGCACAGGATATAATTGCTTAAAACGTTTAGAAGGAGTAAATGAATTACCCAATTTATCCCATTCTCTGGAAATTACTTCAGAAATAGCATTAGGAACAGGAAATACTTCTGGAATAACCACAGGAGATTTAAAGACCTTATCTAAACGTTTAGAATTAGTATCAAGAGGACCAGAATCCTCTATTTCTAAAGCAATTAGTACTTCTTTAAGTAAAGAACGAATAAATTCCATTTTATATAAATATGAAGATTTATCAGCATCAATCTCTGAGACAGAATCCTCTGAACCAGAAGAGTCATCAGAATCAGAATGATGATGTTCATTTAAAAATTCATCTGTGGAGAGAGAAGTTTTAAAAGATTTTTTATGTTTACTAGAAGGAGAAATAACAGACATAGCCTTCTTGATGGATTCAGAAACAAAATCTCTTATGTTATCAGGAACATTCTGCACCTTAGATGTTGAAGGAACTGCAACAGGCAATGGTACATTACTAAAGGAAATATTATCTGCATTAACAAGTTTGTCATGACAATTAATACAAACAACAGCCGGAGGAATAGCTACCAAAAGTTTACAGCAGATACACTTAGCTTTGGTAGTTCCAGCACTAGACAGCGATTTTCCTGAAGTATCTTCTGACTCGGATGCAACGTGAGACATCTTGCAATATGTAAGAGAAAAAACAACATATAAAGCAAAATTGATCAAATTCCTTAAATGACAGTTTCAGGAATGGGAAAAAATGCCAATAAACAAGCTTCTAGTAACCAGAAGCAAATAAAAAATGAGACTTAAATAATGTGGAGACAAAAGCGACGCCCATATTTTTTAGCGCCAAATAAGACGCCCACATTATTTGGCGCCTAAATGCTTTTTGGCGCCAAAAATGACGCCACATCCGGAACGCCGACATTTTTGGCGCAAAAGGACGTAAAAAATGACGCAACTTCCGGCGACACGTATGACGCCGGAAACAGAAAAGATTTTTTGCGCCAAAAAAGTCCGCGCCAAGAATGACGCAATAAAATGAAGCATTTTCAGCCCCCGCGAGCCTAACAGCCCACAGGGAAAAAAGAGTCAAATTTTAAGGTAAGAAAAAATGAATGATTCAAATGCATTATCCCAAATATGAAACTGACTGTCTGAAAATAAGGAATGTTGAACATCCTGAGTCAAGGCAAATAAATGTTTGAATACATATATTTAGAACTTTATGAACAAAGTGCCCAACCATAGCTTAGAGTGTCACAGAAAATAAGATTTACTTACCCCAGGACACTCATCTACATGTTTGTAGAAAGCCAAACCAGTACTGAAACGAAAATCAGCAGAAGTAATGGTATATAAATAAGAGTATATCGTCGATCTGAAAAGGGAGGTAAGAGATGAATCTCTACGACCGATAACAGAGAACCTATGAAATAGAGCAGAAAAACAAGGGAAAAGTCACTTAGATAGAGAGTAACCACGGTGAAGTGTATCAATCCACTTGAGAGCAGTGTGTTAGTCAGCTAGCTCCCAAAATCACAATGTGTGTAATGTTTGGAAATTTACAGGATTGAATGACCAGGTCCAGTGAGTATTCCCTACCTCAAACTTAGACCGGTGAGGTTCATATGCCTCCGCTGGATGCACAAATATAAAAATGCAAACACACTAGATGTCTAGTGAATATAATGAATATATATATGCCAAGAGTCCACAACTCATACCTGTGTGCTGCTGGATCCTGAGCGACAGTCCATTGTGGTAGAATATCAGTCCTCCTTATTATGTATTGGACAAGTAATTCAATCGGTATCCAGCTCCTGCGGTAAACCTGAGTGAACTCTAACGGCTGCGGTGGGTAGCTCCTCCTTCCGTTTGTATCCCAGGTGAAGGGCGTGATAATGCGGTCAGGTTGAATTAGTGCAATACCTTGCTGCTGTGCTACACTATGGGCCGGTCAAATGCGAACAAGGAATGAAAAAAGGAGCACAAGCAGCGGTTTCAATGCACATAACATTTATTTACAAATGCCAAATATAGCGCCATGGCGCTCAAAGTGAAGAAAAGCAAAACAACACGTTTGTCAAACAGAACAAAATCGTGAGAGGGGATAACACACCCCGGGGTAAATACTGACAAAAATCAATAGGACTAGCTTAAAGAAACAGGTATACGCGTTTCAGCTTACAGCCTTACTCATTACCTCATGAAATAGACCCCGTAGAAGGAGATCACTGCATTCAAAATAGGCAATACTCTCCTCACATCCCTCTGACATTCACTGCACGCTGAGAGGAAAACCGGGCTCCAACTTGCTGCGGAGCGCATATCAACGTAGAATCTAGCACAAACTTACTTCACCACCTCCATAGGAGGCAAAGTTTGTAAAACTGAATTGTGGGTGTGGTGAGGGGTGTATTTATAGGCATTTTGAGGTTTGGGAAACTTTGCCCCTCCTGGTAGGAATGTATATCCCATACGTCACTAGCTCATGGACTCTTGCTAATTACATGAAAGAAAGATAGATTTGCGCACACACGTGAACATGTGTTTGCTGTAACTGGCATAGCTTTAGACATGTTGGTCAAATAACGGATGTGCAATTCCGCTTTGAATCATTGCGCAATGATCATGAAAGATAGAATTGCGTACATATGTGAACACGTGTTTGCTGTAACTGGCATCGCTTTAGACATGTTGGTCAAATCACAGATGCGCAATTCCGCTTTGAATCATTGCGCAATGATCCCAAAAGATAGAATTGCGCACACACGTGAACATGTGTTTGCTGTAACTGGCATCGCTTTAGACATGTTGGTCAAATCACGGATGCGCAATTGCGCTTTGAATCATTGCACAATGATCACGAAAGATAGAATTGCGCACATACGTGAACATGTGTTTGCTGTAACTGGCATCGCTTTAGACATGTTGGTCAAATGTATATCTTAATTAGTATATATGGGAAGAATACAGTATCCTTATTTACAATCTTCTACATTATAAAAGCTATACTAGCAAGATCAAAATAAAAAATGAACTATCTTTATCAATTGACGAGAATGCAAGAAGACACAAAATGAATTAAAGCTACATTCAACAACATAAAAGATTGAAAATAAGAATACAGGATCTATTTATTTAGACATTAATTGAGGAAATAATGAACTCATGTGAATACAAATAGATTTGTACTTTGTCAATTAGAATTTAAAAATCAGATTGTTTGTCTCCATGGCCTGATTTGTATTAATGATATACAATCCTCATTGAATATTTTACAGATCTGGATGTTGGTGCTGGAAACCTCAAGCCAGGGTTCGTCACAGCATGGTATGTCTCATTTTAATTTACCTTTGTCTTACAAAACGGGACATAACATTACATAATACATTCACATTGATCGATATTTATATGTATACTCTAATTCTCTTTTCTTGTTATTTTAAAATAAGAATCACAAATCAAAGTTGGGATTACATTGTAATAAAAATCTAAAATTATGAGTATTTGAAGATATTCCTTCTATTCTTGATATCTTCATTTTTTTTTGTTTAAATAATTTTTATTGAGGTTTATAATAAAAGGACATACAAATACAGGAGGAAGTGATATATAAAAAGAAAAAACAACATCACAACTTACATTATATAAGGGAAATAGGAGAAGAGTGGTAAAGGATAAAAACAGATATGATATAACATCAAAGAGTGTTTGTTTGCTCTCTTTTCTCTCAATAAAATGGTTAGTATAACTCTATATTGCTGAGAGAGTGACAATGTTAAAGATAGAGAACATAGTCGTTTATATAACTGGGTGTTTCCATATAGAGCATATTACTGGTAATTGCGGTTATTCACAAGGGAACCGCGAATTAAGTATCTGGTCTAATCATAAAAAAATAGAATACTATATAGTAAGGTGGGGGGGGAGGGAGGTGATAAAGTGAATTATTATACGAAAGATATGTAGCCTAGGAACCAAAAGGCTCATTGTGTGTCAGGGAGGAGTTACTTAAATAGATGTAGGAGGCAGCAAAAACTAAGTAGATAAGCTTTAGTAGCACTGGGCAATATCATCATATATATAGTCACATGAACATGTTGGTTAACCATAGAAGGATAAGAGTGAGCTGATTTTATCTACTGGCAGGGAAATTATATGCAAAATAACTATGGGGACAAAAGGCCTTAAGGATTATAAACATTATAATTTCACACACTCTCACGCCCAGCTTTAAGTGATATAAAACATATAGGTCGAGCTATAAAGAGGCATAAATTGCCACAACTGGTACATTCCAATGAGACCAAATAAAGTAGACATTATTGAATATTAAATAATTGGACCTTCGGTGTTAGCATGTAGAAGACAATATTGTATAATTAAATCCTGCACCTGGGCACGGGCCCTATGCCCATCAGCAGGTAAACCAATTAAATTATAAGTTAGATAGATCCTAATGATATATTGTTCTACGTCTCTAGTGTGTCTACCTTAACGGTCCTTTATTAAGGCTGTCTATGAATGTGAGATATTACATGTAGATGCTTAAGCAACTACCATAAGGGCCAAGATTAAATCCAAACTTATAACGTGGATTGTGATACGTCCAACTAGTATATATTGTAGAGACTTCTAGAGACCCTCTAACATAAAATTTAGGCTGACATGTACAATGCAACCAATGACCATAATCAAGCTTATGAGTATGGAGTATAGAGATAAGACATGCCTTCTGTAAGAAAAGTAATAGGTATGTATAACAGGCAAGCAGATCCAAAGAATTGCTTAGTGGTCAACTGGGTTATGAAAAATATAGTAAAACACATTTTATGCGAAACTGTGGAGGCGTCCCCTAAGAGAAGCACTAGCAATCAATATCTTGTTTAGCAAGCTTGGACATCAATAGACAAAATGTGATATATAACACTGCCATTACACAGAAAGCGTAGAGATTGAGCCAGATATTACATAACACAGGATAAATAAACCACGGTCTGTAGTTTAGCAAGTTAGACAAGACATCTGACCTAAAACAAACAAACTAAATTTTGTAAGTGGGTAAAGCCTGATAATTGTCTGCCTCTGGGTTATATCTACTAAAGGTGAAATATGCTCTGGATCTTGGCTCTGACCACTGAAACACTAAAGAACCTACCAGCATTTATATATGTATATTTATATCTATATTCTGCAGGAGTGTTCCATAGGATCCAGTGTATAACACTGTGGGATTGTGCCTCTAAGTCAGACTCAATATGTTGTAGCCAAAATAATGAACCTTATGCAGTGAGTAGGGGTGCCAAGCTACGAGAAAATGAAAAACAAAAACAAATAACAGGCTCAGCCAACATGTAAACATATGTGAAACTGTAGTGAGAGCATTACCCTCCTGCAACAATGCTGATTTTATGTCACAGAAGTTCAACAAAGGTTATAGCATCTCTGAGCACCTTAGTACATTAACAACAGGAAGGATGCACTAGGAAAACACACATGGCATATAGATATCATATGTGAAAAAAACAAAAAAACCTATAACTCGTGTCAGGTGAACAAAGAACAACAAAGCAAAAAAAATGGCATAAAGAGCTGTATGGGCACTGTTATGAAGAGGTACAAATAGGCACACACATACTCTCCCAAAGTCTATCCAAGTGGCACTGAAAGTGAATAGGTAGCGGTCCAGAGGCAGTCACAATAGTAGGAAAAAACCTGTTGCTCAGTTATAAAGGGAGAATTGTGTTGACCACATGTAACATGCACATTACCAACTCCGGGCGTTCAGTTCCAGCAACCTGACAATAGTTTAGCCAACTCCCATTCTAAGCAGAGTGCTGCATCTCAAACTCAAGGCAATCCCAGCCTGTGTATAAGTCGCTGGCCGAGCTCGCCCAATATCGCCATCACACAGCTGAGGGGGAGAGACCCAAAGATGGCTGCCGCCCACGGAAGCTACACTCAGTATGTTGCAATGAAGGGCCGGCAGCAGGATCAGAACTCCAGTGTAGCATGTCAGATCAATATCTGACCAGTAGACAAGATCCATAGTAGTGTAGCTCCTAGTTCCAACATTGTAATCGGGCCAGTCCTCGCGGCATTGGGTGTGGGTGTCTCTATGCTTTAAGGAGTCAGTATGGCTGCACAAGACCTCGTGGCTCAACGCTGCAGTGCAGCTAATCTGATAAGCGGCAGGTTCTGTAGAATTCAGAGCCGGGGCAACATGACTTTCGACTGGCTGTAGTGGTTTGATCTCACCTGCTCCTGTGTTAGCGCAGCACTCGTGTAGTACCTTCTCCAAGCTGTCAAAATGATCCTGCAGGAGCCGCTCCATTGTTAGCCACCATGTATCCCAGGCCCCCATCGTATCTTATCATCCAGATCGCATACAAAGCTAAAAAATAGCCGTCTGAGGGTTTCCAAAGACTCCGATAATGCTGTGCTTGAAAATTACCCCTTTTAATATAGGAGAGATTACATTAGATGCTAATAAATATTACTTATAATAGTTAAGAGCCCGGAGCTCTGCACATGTACGTCTGATTTCCTAGGCAGATGTCTCTGCGCCCCCCGATATCTTCATTTTAATGTAAGCTTAGGTTCATGGCCATTTTATATTCTGCCCCTGTGTAGTGCTTGACATTTTTTGGATACATTTAGACAACACTAACACATTTTTGCATATGTGCAGATTAGAAAAATATACATCTCATATGTTTTGTTGCTTATACTTATCATTAAAGGGACATGAAAACAAACATTTCACTTTTAGGATTTAGACACATGTGATTTACCACAAATTTCAAATTTGATTATATAAATTGCTTCAGTCTATTGTTATCCTTATTCGAAAATCATATCTAGGTAGGCTCAGGATCAGAAATGCATTACTGGGAGTAAGCGGCTGATTGTTTGATGCAGAAAATTGCCTATTTTCATTGGTTCAACTCATGTGTTCAGATAACAGTAGTACATAGTTGATCCTTTAAAAAAAAAAATATAACACAATGAAGCAAAATAGACAAAATAAGTCTATTTGAAATGTTTTTTAAATCACAGGCTGGATTTGAAAAATAAAAATTAAGACAATTACACATTTTGAGCTTCATGTTCCTTTAAGAGAGAAGGATAATTAAAGAATCTTGATGATATCCTAAAATTACATATTTGATTGTAATTGCATGCTCCATCCCATTCATTACATCAACATATGGACTCGACAATTCATTAACAGCGACATTGTCAAATAAAGATATTTTAATATTAAAGGGACAATGAACACAAATTTTTTCTGTTGTCATTCAGATAGAGCATGCAATATAAATATACTTTCTCATTTACTCCTAAAATCATATTTTCATTATTCTTTTGGTATCTTTATTTGAAAAGCAAGAATGTAAGTTTAGATGCAGGTCCTTTTTTTGGGAACAACCTGGGTTGTTCTTGCTGATTGGTGGATACATTCAAAGACCAATATTTTCAGAACCAAAATATTGCTTAGCTGCCTTCTTTTTTTAAATAAATCAAGCAAGAAAATGCAGACAAATTTATAATAGGAGTAAATGTTAAATTTGCTTAAAATTGCATGTTCTATTTGAATCAATGCATTAAAAAATTGTAGTCAGTGTCCCTATAATAATCAATATATTCATTCATCCTTACATTGTTTTGATGAAACAATATTGATATCTAAATCCCATATTCACTCTTGGACTTACTTTATAGATATAAGCATACTCTAACAGCACCATGATGACATATTTTTACTAATAACTTCTGTTTTAAATTGTGATCAATATGTGTTGTGTCCTAAAAATGATTACTGTACATTGCACAAATTGATCTATGTGCCACATGACTTTGGCTCAATTTGTCACCAGTTGTTATTCAAAGTGTTGTTTGTGTGTATTATCTTAAAAACATTGATCAATAGGTATATTTAGATAGGCAATAGAATCATATGAGATGAATTGTCTGTCTAATATAGTAAGAAATTAAACATATGTTAAAGACATAATTTTCTTTAGAATCACTTTGATTAACTCATGCATTTATTGTTCATATTAGTGCTCTATTCTTCACATTTCTAAGTATATTATTTAGAAAATTCAATACTGATGGGATTTAGTGATGTCAAAACTGTGTTCACTAATAAATAAA
Source organism: Bombina bombina (assembly GCF_027579735.1). Taxonomy (NCBI): domain Eukaryota; kingdom Metazoa; phylum Chordata; class Amphibia; order Anura; family Bombinatoridae; genus Bombina; species Bombina bombina. The sequence goes on from NC_069504.1 coordinate 567,124,910, forward strand.
TAAATAAATAAATATATATATATATCATTAATAGATGTAGTTGTTGTGGGGAGCCCAGAGGGATCTAGCACCAATGATGACCTGCCTTTGCAGGCTTCGGGTAAGTCCATTGACTCATTCATATGTCATTCAAGGTGTATTTGTGATAAATATTATTATCATGATTCTAATGAAGCATTACATTTGAAAAAAACATATAATTTACTCCTCTGATTATATATCTATTTTTTTTTTTATAAATTTTGAAAGATTAAGATCTCAAAGCTTCTTAGTCTACACCTTTGTGCTTCAGAACATGGATAGCATATGTTTCTTTTTAGTATAAATTTAGACAACAATCATCAAGTGATACACACATGAGAACTCTTAAATGTTCCATGTACTCAGCTTTTGAGAAACTTGTAAAAATACAGACACTAAAATGTAATTATTACTCATCGAGAATAACAAATCTAATGTCATTTGTATGCTCCATCAAAATGATGTAATTCCTAACTTTGGTTCAGTATATCTTTAATGCAACATTGATGTGTATCCTTGAGCAACAGTAGCATATGTTCGAATATTTGTTTTTAATGTGTACATAACATATTATGTTTTACAGAGATTGATGTAACATGTGGAATGGAGGAGGAAGTGGCTCCCTTGAAAACTGATGGTATGTCAAATATATATAACATGTATTGAACATGTATTATTGTTTTAAAACATTCTCTGGAAGAAAAACAAAGTCTACAGCTTTGTCCCTTTCAAAATTATTATTCCATTATTTTTACAATACACTACTGCCCCCCTTTCTATATCATGCAGCATGAACATATGTTTTTAATTTTCTGTCATTTATGTATGATTTGTCATTAATGACATCATGATGTCACATGCATATTCCATGCAAAACCACAATAATCATCTTCTGATTGTACAGACAGTCATTGCTATTCATCTGAGTGCCTATATGCAGACCATATCCTTATGTTATCATTGTTTATAAATCAAAACCACTTCTAAGTATACATAAAACATAATCATGTTGAAATGCCTTGATTTGCTTTCATGATGTATGAGATGTTAATATATTTTTATTATATATTTCAGATGGACCTTCAACTTCTGGGCATCAGCTTCCCGCCCCTCCCCCAGACCCCTCCCCAGGTAGAAGCCACTCCTGGCCCTTCTCATTCCTCCTGTCCTGGCCCTCCAAAAAATGCCCCTTTGCCCCCCCTTGCCGCTCTCCCCATATTTTCGCCCGTACAGCTCCCCCACCTGCCCAGCCCCCGACTCACCAGGCCCCTGACTCCCCAGCTGTACGGGCTACCCCAGAGCGGCAGCCCATCCCTTCCCCCTTCAATCCCCAGCCCAATCCCATCCCTCCCCCCTTCAATCCCCAGCCAGACTTTCCCCCAGTCCCAACCTTCATTGTCCTGGGTGTCGGATTGCCCTTCCCAGCCACAGATGTAAGTATCATTCTAAATCCATTCTAAATACACTCAGTATGTTGCAATGAAGGGCCGGCAGCAGGATCAGAACTCCAGTGTAGCATGTCGGATCAATATCCGACCAGTAGACAAGATCCATAGTAGTGTAGCTCCTAGTTCCAACATTGTAATCGGGCCATTCCTCGCAGCATTGGGTGTGGGTGTCTCTATGCTTTAAGGAGTCAGTATGGCTGCACAAGACCTCGTGGCTCAACGCTGCAGCGCAGCTAATCTGATAAGCGGCAGGTTCTGTAGAATTCAGAGCCGGGGCAACATGACTTTCGACTGGCTGTAGTGGTTTGATCTCACCTGCTCCTGTGTTAGCGCAGCACTCGTGTAGTACCTTCTCCAAGCTGTCAAAATGATCCTGCAGGAGCCGCTCCATTGTTAGCCACCATATATCCCAGGCCCCCATCGTATCTTATCATCCAGATCGCATACAAAGCTAAAAAATAGCCGTCTGAGGGTTTCCAAAGACTCCGATAATGCTGTGCTTGAAAATTACCCCTTTTAATATAGGAGAGATTACATTAGATGCTAATAAATATTACTTATAATAGTTAAGAGCCCGGAGCTCTGCACATGTACGTCTGATTTCCTAGGCAGATGTCTCTGCACCCCCCGATATCTTCATTTTAATGTAAGCTTAGGTTCATGGCTATTTTATATTCTGCCACTGTGTAGTGCTTGACATTTTTTGGATACATTTAGACAACACTAACACATTTTTGCATATGTGCAGATTAGAAAAATATACATCTCATATGTTTTGTTGTTTATACTTATCATTAAAGGGACATGAAAACAAACATTTCACTTTTAGGATTTAGACACATGTGATTTACCACAAATTTCAAATTTGATTATATAAATTGCTTCAGTCTATTGTTATCCTTATTCGAAAATCATATCTAGGTAGGCTCAGGATCAGAAATGCATTACTGGGAGTAAGCGGCTGATTGTTTGATGCAGAAAATTGCCTATTTTCATTGGTTCAACTCATGTGTTCAGATAACAGTAGTACATAGTTGATCCTTTAAAAAAAAAATATAACACAATGAAGCAAAATAGACAAAATAAGTCTATTTGAAATGTTTTTTAAATCACAGGCTGGATTTGAAAAATAAAAATTAAGACAATTACACATTTTGAGCTTCATGTTCCTTTAAGAGAGAAGGATAATTAAAGAATCTTGATGATATCCTAAAATTGCATATTTGATTGTAATTGCATGCTCCATCCCATTCATTACATCAACATATGGACTCGACAATTCATTAACAGCGACATTGTCAAATAAAGATATTTTAATATTAAAGGGACAATGAACACAATTTTTTTCTGTTGTCATTCAGATAGAGCATGCAATATTAATAAACTTTCTCATTTACTCCTATAATCATATTTTCATTATTCTCTTGGTATCTTTATTTGAAAAGCAAGAATGTAAGTTTAGATGCAGGTCCTTTTTTTGGGAACAACCTGGGTTGTTCTTGCTGATTGGTGGATACATTCAAAGACCAATATTTTCAGAACCAAAATATTGCTTAGCTGCCTTCTTTTTGTAAATAAATCAAGCAAGAAAACGCAGACAAATTTATAATAGGAGTAAATGTTAAATTTGCTTAAAATTGCATGTTCTATTTGAATCAATGCATTAAAAAATTGTGGTCAGTGTCCCTATAATAATCAATATATTCATTCATCCTTACATTGTTTTGATGAAACAATATTGATATCTAAATCCCATATTCACTCTTGGACTTACTTTATAGATATAAGCATACTCTAACAGCACCATGATGACATATTTTTACTAATAACTTCTGTTTTGAATTGTGATCAATATGGGTTGTGTCCTAAAAATGATTACTGTACATTGCACAAATGGATCTATGTGCCACATGACTTTGGCTCGATTTGTCACCAGTTGTTATTCAAAGTGTTGTTTGTGTGTATTATCTTAAAAACATTGATCAATAGGTATATTTAGATAGGCAATAGAATCATATGAGATGAATTGTCTGTCTAATATAGTAAGAAATTAAACATATGTTAAAGACATAATTTTCTTTAGAATCACTTTGATTAACTCATGCATTTATTGTTCATATTAGTGCTCTATTCTTCACATTTCTAAGTATATTATTTAGAAAATTCAATACTGATGGGATTTAGTGATGCCAAAACTGTGTTCACTAATATATATATATATATATATATATATATATATATATATATATATATCATTAATAGATGTAGTTGTTGTGGGGAGCCCAGAGGGATCTAGGTCCAATGATGACCTGCCTTTGCAGGCTTCGGGTAAGTCCATTGACTCATTCATATGTCATTCAAGGTGTATTTGTGATAAATATTATGATCATGATTCTGATGAAGCATTACATTTGAAAAAAACATATAATTTACTCCTCTGATTATATATCTATTTTTTTTTATAAATTTTGAAAGATTAAGATCTCAAAGCTTCTTAGTCTACACCTTTGTGCTTCAGAACATGGATAGCATATGTTTCTTTTTAGTATAAATTTAGACAACAATCATCAAGTGATACACACATGAGAACTCTTAAATGTTCCATGTACTCAGCTTTTGAGAAACTTGTAAAAATACAGACACTAAAATGTAATTATTACTCATCGAGAATAACAAATCTAATGTCATTTGTATGCTCCATCAAAATGATGTAATTCCTAACTTTGGTTCAGTATATCTTTAATGCAACATTGATGTGTATCCTTGAGCAACAGTAGCATATGTTCGAATATTTGTTTTTAATGTGTACACAACATATTATGTTTTACAGAGATTGATGTAACATGTGGAATGGAGGAGGAAGTGGCTCCCTTGAAAACTGATGGTATGTCAAATATATATATCATGTATTGAACATGTATTATTGTTTTAAAACATTCTCTGGAAGAAAAACAAAGTCTACAGCTTTGTCCCTTTCAAAATTATTATTCCATTATTTTTACAATACACTACTGCCCCCCTTTCTATATCATGCAGCATGAACATATGTTTTTAATTTTCTGTCATTTATGTATGATTTGTCATTAATGACATCATGATGTCACATGCATATTCCATGCAAAACCACAATAATCATCTTCTGATTGTACAGACAGTCATTGCTATTCATCTGAGTGCCTATATGCAGACCATATCCTTATGTCATCATTGTTTATAAATCAAAACCACTTCTAAGTATACATAAAACATAATCATGTTGAAATGCCTTGATTTGCTTTCATGATGTATGAGATGTTAATATATTTTTATTATATATTTCAGATGGATCTTCAACTTCTGGGCATCAGCTTCCCGCCCCTCCCCCAGACCCCTCCCCAGGTAGAAGCCACTCCTGGCCCTTCTCATTCCTCCTGTCCTGGCCCTCCAAAAAAACGCCCCTTTGCCCCCCCTTGCCGCTCTCCCCATATTTTCGCCCGTACAGCTCCCCCACCTGCCCAGCCCCCGACTCACCAGGCCCCTGACTCCCCAGCTGTACGGGCTACCCCAGAGCAGCAGCCCATCCCTTCCCCCTTCAATCCCCAGCCCAATCCCATCCCTCCCCCCTTCAATCCCCAGCCAGACTTTCCCCCAGTCCCAACCTTCATTGTCCTGGGTGTCGGATTGCCCTTCCCAGCCACAGATGTAAGTATCATTCTAAATCCACATTATAACATATTTGATCTCATATAACTCCATATACCAATCACCACTACTTGGATAGAACAATAGAAAATTAACTTTTTAGTACCGTATCTCTTCTATAACCCACTGGGAGTGTAATTTCTTCTGCTTGCTGTTTTTGCACAGCTTGGCCTCGAGGCCAAAAGGTTTAAGGAGGTGTGGATACCACAGGCTAAATAAACTATTTCAAATGCCAATGTAAGAACAATGGAAATACTTATAAACAATTTATTACACTCAAGCAGGTAAAGTGTATCATTGTGAACCAATTAAAGGGGAGAACATTTTTGAGTAAACTGTCCCTTTAATGGTTTATGTCTGAAGAACATATTTAATGTGTAGATCTTCTATATAGAATAATTATAATAATTTATTTCCTTTATTATTAATGTCTCTTTGCTCTCTTTTTATTATGTTCTGTAATTAACAATAATTTTTGTTATTTTCTTTATTTTAGGTTGTGACTAATGGTTGACGCTAGAGGCTCTAGCGCGTATAGAGCAGTCCATGCTGAGGAATAGTCTGTTTCTGGGAAGGATGCATGACACCATGCATTGTCAACTCCCTCCAAGGACTGTGATGCACTATGGCACCTTTTCAAATTGCTCCAATGGGGCTGTGTTGGCCCTTGTCAACTCCTTCCAAGGACTGTGATGCACTATGGCACCTTGTCAGATGGCTCCAATGGGGCTGTGTTGGACCTTGTCAACTCCCTCCAAGGACTGTGATGCACTATGGCACCTTGTCAAATGGCTCCAATGGGGCTGTGTTGGCCCTTGTCAACTCCCTCCAAGGACTGTGATACACTCTTTCACCTTGTCAGATGGCTCCAATGGAGCTGTGTTGGCCCTTGTCAACTCCCTCCAAGAACTGTGATGCACTATGGCACCTTGTCAAATGGCTCCAATGAGGCTGTGTTGGCCCTTGTCAACTCCCTCCAAGGACTGTGATACACTCTTTCACCTTGTCAGATGGCTCCAATGGAGCTGTGTTGGCCCTTGTCAACTCCCTCCAAGAACTGTGATGCACTATGGCACCTTGTCAAATGGCTCCAATGGGGCTGTGTTGGCCCTTGTCAACTCCCTCCAAGGACTGTGATACACTCTTTCACCTTGTCAAATAGCTCCAATGGGGCTGTGTTGGCCCTTGTCAACTCCCTCCAAGGACTGTGATACACTCTTTCACCTTGTCAGATGGCTCCAATGGAGCTGTGTTGGCCCTTGTCAACTCCCTCCAAGAACTGTGATGCACTATGGCACCTTGTCAAATGGCTCCAATGGGGCTGTGTTGGCCCTTGTCAACTCCCTCCAAGGACTGTGATACACTCTTTCACCTTGTCAGATGGCTCCAATGGAGCTGTGTTGGCCCTTGTCAACTCCCTCCAAGAACTGTGATGCACTATGGCACCTTGTCAAATGGCTCCAATGGGGCTGTGTTGGCCCTTGTCAACTCCCTCCAAGGACTGTGATACACTCTTTCACCTTGTCAAATGGCTCCAATGGGGCTGTGTTGGCCCTTGTCAACTCCCTCCAAGGACTGTGATACACTCACCTTGTCAGATGGCTCCAATGGAGCTGTGTTGGCCCTTGTCAACTCCCTTCAAGAACTGTGATGCACTATGGCACCTTGTCAAATGGCTCCAATGGGGCTGTGTTGGCCCTTGTCAACTCCCTCCAAGGACTGTGATACACTCTTTCACCTTGTCAGATGGCTCCAATGGAGCTGTGTTGGCCCTTGTCAACTCCCTCCAAGAACTGTGATGCACTATGGCACCTTGTCAAGTGGCTCCAATGGGGCTGTGTTGGCCCTTGTCAACTCCCTCCAAGGACTGTGATACACTCTTTCACCTTGTCAGATGGCTCCAATGGAGCTGTGTTGGCCCTTGTCAACTCCCTCCAAGAACTGTGATGCATTATGGCATCTTGTCAAATGGCTCCAATGGGGCTGTGTTGGCCCTTGTCAACTCCCTCCAAGGACTGTGATGCACTATGGCACCTTGTCAAATGGCTCCAATGGGGCTGTCTTGGCCCTTGTCAACTCCCTCCAAGGACTGTGATACACTCTTTCACCTTGTCAAATGGCTACAATGGGGCTGTGTGGGCCCTTGTCAACTCCCTCCAAGGACTGTGATGCACTATGGCACCTTGTCAAATGGCTCCAATGGGGCTGTGTTGGCCCTTGTCAACTCCCTCCAAGGACTGTGATACACTATGGCACCTTGTCAAATGGCTCCAATGGGGATGTGTTGGCCCTTGTCAACTCCCTCCAAGGCCTGTGATGCACTATGGCACCTTGTCAAATGGCTCCAATGGGGCTGTGTTGGCCCTTGTCAACTCTCTCCAAGGACTGTGATACACTCTTTCACCTTGTCAGATGGCTCCAATGGGGCTGTGTTGGCCCTTGTCAACTCCCTCCAAGGACTATGATGCACTATGGCACCTTGTCAAATGGCTCCAATGGGGCTGTGTTGGCCCTTGTCAACTCCATCCAAGGACTGTGATACACTATGGCACCTTGTCAAATGGCTCCAATGGGGCTGTGTTGGCCCTTGTCAACTCCCTCCAAGGACTGTGATACACTCTTTCACCTTGTCAGATGGCTCCAATGGGGCTGTGTTGGCCCTTGTCAACTCCCTCCAAGGACTATGATGCACTATGGCACCTTGTCAAATGGCTCCAATGGGGCTGTGTTGGCCCTTGTCAACTCCCTCCAAGGACTGTGATGCACTATGGTACCTTGTCAGATGGCTCCAATGGGGCTGATTTATCAATATGATTTTTTGTAACGTTATCTTATTTCTTTATATTTTATGACATAATAATAAAATACATGTCATTCCAATATTATTTGTCCTCTTTATTTATGTCATTGATTAAAATCTATAGTTTATGTGGTTAATCCTTAAAGGGACATGAAACAAAAAAATGGTCTTTCATGATTCATAAATATAATACAATTGTCAATAAATTTAATATTTACATCTCAAATTTAATTTGATTCATTTTCTTGATATACTTTTCCTAAAGGTTTATCTTTTCAAGATTATGATTAGCAGAGAACTGAGGTTCTATATGTATATTGCTGGTTGTATATATATATATATATATATATATATATATATTTTCTTCTTTTGGCACATCCATGTGTTCATTTATAAACTATTCGTGAATTGATGCACCTTTAACAAATGATCCCAGGATTGATACAATGAGATAATCTATGTAAATTTGTAATTTGATGTAAATAGTATCCTCTCTGTGAATACTGAACTTAATTGTTTGTATTTCCTGTCCCTTTAAGTGATGCTGACCACAATTCTTAAGGAATGGATATGCATTTGTAATGTATTTGTGTCCTTTTTACATCAACATAGACATATAATATTTTTAAAAACAGACTATTATGTGAATGTTGACAGCACATGTATTCCAATTTCACTTATATCTTATTGTAGTAGTGTAACAAAATCAATCACTGTGTGTAATGCGCATATTTTAGATGATTAATATGTTTCTCTTATTCTTTTTTCTCTTTAATTATCCTACGATATATTGCTATAGGTAGGCTGACCATATTTCAACTTGAATAAGTGACACGTTTGATCAATACATGTGTCATTATTGTTATTCCAAATAAATCTTTTAACATATCTGAAAACATCCCTGACATATGTATTTCTCATGTGTCCCTTTTTAAATGGTAAAGATGGACACCAAAGCTATAGGTAACATATAATGTATAACCAATCCAGATTTTCATAATGTATCTCGTAGCATTATTTCTCATTTAAAGGGACATGAAACACAATAATCCAAAGATTAAAATTCAATGTTAAAATGTATTTCAAATTGCAATGTCGTACATAATCGTGTAACATAAAATGTTGTTTTCAGGTTTATTTAAACCCTGCTGCTTGCTAAATAGTTAATAATCCTCTGCTTCTAACGAAATATATCCTTAGTACCAACAATGGATTCTATTTCATATATCACAGTATTACGTTATCTAGCGTGACATTCATAGCTACCAATATAGCACATACTAGTTTGTAAAGTATAAATACGTTTCTTATTGACATGCAGAGCTATAAAATGAGTCCTTGTATTGCCTGACGTTTTTACGCGATCTTGGATGCGCCATGTTGCTTAAGACGTCACATGCCAAGCTGTAAAATGAGTTTTTGGATTGGCCGACGTTTTTACGCGATCTCGGATGCGCCATGTTGCTTAAGACGTCACATGCCAAGCTGTAAAATGAGTTTTTGGATTGGCTGACGTTTTTACGCGATCTCGGGTGTGCCATGTTGCTTAAGACGTCACATGCCAAGCTGTAAAATGAGTTTTTGGATTAGCTGAGGTTTTTAAGCGATCTCTGATGCGCCTTTGATTAGATGCCGTTTTTACGCGATCAAGGATGCGCCTTTGATTGGATGCTGTTTTTACGCGCTCAAGGATGCACCTTTGATTGGATGCCGTTTTTACGTGATCAAGGATGCGCCTTTGATTGGATGCCATTTTTATGTGATCAACGATACGCCATGTTAATTAAGACGTCACATGCCAAGGTGTTAAATCTATCTGATTGGATTACGTAGTCCCGCAATATTTGTATTTGCATGTAACCCACATTTGTGAATGAGAAGACAAGTTTAAAACCATGGCGAGTATGGATTGTGTCAAGATATTTTGAGGCAAGTGCAAATCCATGAATATACTCCATCTTGTTTAATATGTTTGCCAACAATATTTTCCTTTTTTATAAATAATGACTGTGCTGTGTTTAATTTTCTACATATCTAATTCCTAAAGATGCGCTATTGTATTTGAATCAAGTAATTAATATGCATTGACCTTTATCATATGCTAAATATATGAGATGCCTACTTATTCTAGATGTTATGTTGTGGTATTTTTTATTAAAGGGACATTATACACTCATTTTTTCAACGCATATATATCAGATGGCTCCAATGGGGCTGTGTTGATCTATTTATATAGTCCTTTTTTTAAATAAATGTATAGTTTTGCTTATGTTTAAATAACATTGCTGTGATTTTCTGACTCCTACCCAAGCCTCAAAGTTTGATGTGAGTACCATCAGCTACCTTCTCCAGCTTGCTCCTGTTTGTGTAAAGGGTCTTTTCATATGCAAAGGAAGGGGTATTGTTTTATTTCCCACTTGGAACGGGCTTTCCAGATAACTTTTCAACATAGCTAAACAGATTTTCTAAGTAAGTCTTTAAGCCATTTTCTCATGGTTTTGATATCATTATCTGGGCATCTTGTTCTTTATATTAGTGTCTATTACATGCAGTTCTCTGAAAATGAGTGTATACTGTCCCTTTAATGTAAATGCTCAGTATTGTGTCATGTATGCGTTCCACATTGTTAATCTACAAATATATTAGTGTGAGCATATATTTCTAAAGTAATTCTTAAAAGGACCTGAAACCATATTCCTTCTAACTGAAATGTCTTTCTTAAATAATTCAAACACAATAATGTATCTTTAATAAAATACGCCTAGATTACGGGTTCTGCGTTAGCTTTAAAAAGCAGCGCTAAGGGGTCCTAACACTGCTTTTTAACGCCCGCTGGTATTACGAGTCAGGCAGGAAAGGGTCTACCGCTCCCTTTTTTTCCGCGACTTTTCCATACCGCAAATCCCCTTACGTCAATTGCGTATCTTATATTTTTAATGGGATTTGCCTAACGCTGGTATTACAAGTCTTGGAAGAAGTGAGCGATACACCCTCTACCTCCAAGACTCCTACCACATATAAAAGTCAGTAGTTAAGAGTTTTATGGGCTAATGCCGGAACATAAGGCTCTTAACTAAAGTGCTAAAAAGTACACTTAACACCCATAAACTACCTAATAACTCCTAAACCGAGGTCCCCCCACATCGCAAACAATAAAATAAATTTTTTTAACCCCTAATCTGCCGACAGGACACCGCTGCCACCTACATTATACCTATGAACCCCTAATCTGCTGCCCCTAACATCGCTGACACCTACATTATATTTATTAACCCCTAATCTGCCCCCCCCAACGTTGCCGCCACCTACCTACACTTATAAACCCCTAATCTGCCGACCGGACATAAATGTATTAACCCCTAAACCGCCGCACTCCCACCTCGCAAACATGCACTAACATCGCCGCCACCTACCTACAATTATTAACTCCTAATCTGCCACCCCAACATCGCCGCTACTATAATAAAGTTATTAACCCCTAAACCTAACACCCCCCTAAATTAAATATAATTTAAATAAATCTAAATAAAATTACTATAATTAAATAAATTATTCCTATTTAAAAATAAATACTTACCTATAAAATATACCATAAGATAGCTACAATATAACTAATAGTTACATAGTAGCTATTTTAGGATTTATATTTATTTTACAGGCAACTTTGTATTTATTTTAACTAGGTACAATAGCAATTAAATAGTTAATAACTATTTAATAGCTACCTAGATAAAATAATTACAAAAATACCTGTAAAATAAATCCTAACCTAAGTTACAAATACAGATAACACTACACTATCAATAAATTAATTAAATAAATTAACTACAATTATCTAAACTAAAATACAATTAAATAAACTAAACTATGTTACAAAAACAAACACTAAATTACAAAAAATAAAAAAATATTACAAGAAGTTTAATCTAATTACAGCTAATCTAATCCCCCTAATAAAATAAAAAAGCCCCCCAAAATAATAAAATTCCCTATCCTAAACTAAATTAAAAAGTAATCAGCTCTTTTACCAGCCCTTAAAAGGGCTTTTTGCGTAAAAATACAATCCCCCCCCCAACATTACAACCCACCACCCACACACCCCTACTCTAAAACCCACCAGATCCCCCCTTAAAAAAACCTAACACTACCCCATTGAAGATCACCCTACCTTGAGCCGTGTTCACCCAGCCGGGCACCGATGGGGCAGAAGAGGACATCTGGACCGGCAGAAGTCTTCATCCTATCCGGGCAGAAGAGGACACCCGGACCGGCAGACATCTTCATCCAGACGGCATCTTCTATTTTCATCCTTCCGGAGCGGAGCCATCTTCTCTCCAGCCGACGCAGAGCCATCCTCTTCTTCCGATGTCCTAACAAAGAATGACGGTTCCTTTAAATGACGTCATCCAAGATGGTGTCCCTCGAATTCCGATTGGCTGATAGGATTCTATCAGCCAATCGGAATTAAGGTAGGAAAATTCTGATTGGTTGATTTAATCAGCCAATCGGATTGATGTTCAATCCGATTGGCTGATTGGATCAGCCAATAGAATGCGAGGTTAATTAATTTATTGATAGTGTAGTGTTAGGTGTATTTGTAACTTAGGTTAGGCTTTATTTTACAGGTAATTTTGTAATTATTTTAACTAGGTAGCTATTAAATAGTTATTAACTATTTAATAGCTATTGTGCCTAGTTAAAATAAATACAAAGTTGCCTGTAAAATAAACATTTATTTAATTTAATTATAGTAATTTTATTTAGATTTATTAAAAATAGATTTAACTTAGGGTGGGTGTTAGACTTAGGTTTAGGGGTTAATAACTTTATTATAGTAGCGGCGACGTTGGGGGCGGCAGATTAGGGGTTAATAATTGTAGGTAGGTGGCAGCGATGTTGGGGGCGGCAGATTGGGGTTAATAAATATAATATAGGTGTTGGCGATGTTAGGGGCAGCAGATTAGGGGTTCATAGGGATAATGTAGGTGGCGGCGATGTCCGGAGCGGCAGATTAGGGGTTAATAATATAATGCAGGTGGCGACGATGTTGGGGGCGGCAGATTAGAGGTTAATAAGTGTAAGGTTAGGGGTGTTTAGACTCGGGGTTCATGTTAGGGTGTTAGGTGTAGACTTAGAAAGTGTTTCCCCATAGGAAACAATAGGGCTGCATTAGGAGCTGAACGCTGCTTTTTTGAAAAAAAAAATTTCAGCCAGCTCAGCCCCATTGTATCCTATGGGGAAATCGTGCACAAGCACATTTTTCCAGCTTACCGCTACCGTAAGCAACGCTGGTATTACAGGTAGAAGTGGAGATACATTTTGCTCAACGCTCACTTTTCTGAGGCTAACGCAGCCATTCAGAAAACTTGCAATACCAGCGTTGTTTAAAGTGAGCGCTGAAAAAAAAAAGGAACGTTAGCTCCGCAAATTTTTACCGACAAAACTTGTAATCTAGCCGATAGACTTTATTTAACACGTCAATAGAAATATGGCATACAGGCTTAGTATCCTATTCAAATATTTTCTTGTTTGAACAAGTACATGTAGATATACCAACAATCCCTAAGGATTAGTATATGTTAGCATATGTTCTTGTTTAAAGGGACAGTAAAGTCAAGAAAACCAGTAATGATTTTAATGTCCAAAAATGCAATTTTTCAAAAATATATCTCAAACAATTATCACCAATTTATCTTAGTTCTCTTGTTATTCTTAGTTGATAGCTAAACCTAGGAGGTTCATCTGCTCATTTCTTAGAGCTTGAAGAGTGCATCTAATCTGAATGCATTTTGACCACTAGAGGTATTTTTTTTTTATTTCAGATAGAAAACATTGAGCTCATGCAGTATAGTTACCCTGAATTGATCAGTGATTGGCTGAAATGGCGGTCTGTCAAAAGAAGTGAAATAAGTGGTCATTTTTCAGAAGCATAGATACAAGGTTAATCACAGAAGTAAAACGTGTATTTCTCCAAGTCTTGTTTTGCAAAACTTGATAATGCGTAATAAAGTGTTTTCTTTGTAAACAACAATAATGTTATGACTGTCCCTTTAAGCTGTGTTGTTGGCATTCAAACAGTGATATGCCATTATGTATAAATGTAATGGTAATTTTGTTTGAGATTAGGGAAACAGTTTGGACATCACAGAAACCAATCAATGTAATGAACAAGGATAGGTATGTGATGATGTGGTGTCCACAAACTTGTAAAACACACTCTGCAAACAATCTGCCTCCATGGACCCGGTCCCATAGAAGCAGATTATATACAGAGTGTACTCCACAAGTGTAAGAATACCATATCATCACATACCTATACATTACACATTAAAAAAAAAAAATATATATATATATATATATATATATATACAAAACATGGAAGGGAACTGCACTCTCATACCGGACCGGGTACACATCCTATGACCCTGCAACATGCTCAGCCCTGGGTGCCACTGGCACTCACAGGAAGCTGTGCTGTCCCCAGAGCCACAAGCAGTTAACCCCAGACAGGTCTGGGTGCAAGAACCATAGGGAAAATTACAAAACAAATTAATACAACACACAGAGAAAACCCAGCACTCACTTGCAAGCTCTCAGCTAAGATTTAAAAGCAAAACTGGAAAGGTTAGTCACCGCATCTGGCCAAATGGGACAAGCTCAGGTACCACGTCAAGGTCCTCTCCAATACCTGAGACCCTAAAACAGCCACACAATGCAAGCTTTCAAATCCAAACAAACTGAAAACAAAAAAAGGGTGCACAGGAATATGTAATCACCCTAGACATATACAAAACATGGAAGGGAACTGCACTCTCATACCGGACCGGGTACACATCCTATGACCCTGCAACATGCTCAGCCCTGGGTGCCACTGGCACTCACAGGAAGCTGTGCTGTCCCCAGAGCCACAAGCAGTTAACCCCAGACAGGTCTGGGTGCAAGAACCATAGGGAAAATTACAAAACAAATTAATACAACACACAGAGAAAACCCAGCACTCACTTGCAAGCTCTCAGCTAAGATTTAAAAGCAAAACTGGAAAGGTTAGTCACCGCATCTGGCCAAATGGGACAAGCTCAGGTACTACGTCAAGGTCCTCTCCAATACCTGAGACCCTAAAACAGCCACACAATGCAAGCTTTCAAATCCAAACAAACTGAAAACAAAAAAAGGGTGCACAGGAATATGTAATCACCCTAGACATATACAAAACATGGAAAGGAACTGCACTCTCATACCGGACCGGGTACACATCCTATGACCCTGCAACATGCTCAGCCCTGGGTGCCACTGGCACTCACAGGAAGCTGTGCTGTCCCCAGAGCCACAAGCAGTTAACCCCAGACAGGTCTGGGTGCAAGAACCATAGGGAAAATTACAAAACAAATTAATACAACACACAGAGAAAACCCAGCACTCACTTGCAAGCTCTCAGCTAAGATTTAAAAGCAAAACTGGAAAGGTTAGTCACCGCATCTGGCCAAATGGGACAAGCTCAGGTACCACGTCAAGGTCCTCTCCAATACCTGAGACCGAGGCTCTAGGGGGGCAACTGCCCCCTCCGACGAGTTCTCATCGGAGATGTTTGGGGAAGAGGGGAAGGAGGAGTACTGGGATCACCCGGCTGAGGAAGAGATAGAGGAGGAGATGGAGGAGGGCCAGTATAGAAAGAGGATATATGTCCTCAGAGGGTGCGCAGATGCTAGCAAGTTGATTGAGGAGAAGAAACTTTAAAACGATGGCCGCACTCCCGATATTAGTCCAGATGATATCCGGATGGATCTCGAGCTGTGAGAAGGAGAAAAGAAGAGAGGCGCCAAAACATAAAACAGTATTGTGGTCTGGATAGGTGAGAAGCCCCTATGTGTTCGTCCCCCCCCCGTTGTTCCAGATACTCACAAAATCGGCGGCACAGATGGCGTGCCTCTAAACTTAGAGGCACGCCATCTAAGCCGCCGATTTTGTGAGTATCTGGAACAACGGGGGGGGGGGGGGGAACGAACACATAGGGGCTTCTCACCTATCCAGACCACGATACTGTTTTATGTTTTGGCGCCTCTCTTCTTTTCTCCTTCTCACAGGAGGAGGGCCAGTAGCAGATGGCCCAGGATCAGATGGCCCAGGATCAGATGGCCCAGCATGCGCCATCCCGGAGGACCTGCAATATATCTCTCAGAGTATGCAAGATCTCTCTTTGGTCTTGGATAAGCTGTCTTTGGTCTTGTCGAATGTCATTAATTGCTTCCGTCAGCTGGATTCTGCTTTCCACATTTTCCCTCCGGGAGGCACGCATCTCTTCCAGAAAATCTCTTAATATCTGCAGCTCTGCTATCTCCTCCTGAGGGGCTGCTGGTGCACGAGGGGCTGCTGGTGCTTGAGGGGCTACTGGAGGGATCTCTTCTGCAGTGGGGGCTTCTTCCGAGGATGAGGATAGAGGGATGTCTTCCATGTCTCCCCGATGTGGCGAGTCACCTCCACCACTCTCATACCTGGGTGAAGGAGGCGCCTGTAGTTGCTGTGCTGCCTCCTCCCCAGACTCTGTATATTGTAAAAAGAAATAAATTGAGATATTAGCATAGTTCCAAATAAAGATGTAAATGCTTTTGCTTTTTTTTTACAATAGAATTACAAATGCAGCCTCATTAATCCACTTTCAAATATAACAATCAATAAGATTTACGCATTTTCCAAACCGTGTTTCTGATATCTATATGGTCAATATGAATGTGTTTTAGCGTTTGTTTTCAGTCTGTTTAAATGTACACCTAATCTGTAGACTAGATACTAATGTAATCGCAAGGTAATTGTGAATGCGTTTATGTAATAATGTGTAAAAAAGCGTAATTGTGTTAATCATATCCTTGAATACATTCTTTATTTTTTATGTAAAGAGATTATTAAATGAGCTGACCGGCAGATGAGAGTGGCAGGTTTCCGGTATTGACTCCTCCGATCCCGACTATGGCCACCTCGGAGATGCTGGGACGCAACATTTCCTCCCATTTGGAATACACCACAGTCATTTCAGGCCCGCCACCGGTCCCTGTTAGGTATTTGTACTCCCTTGACATCTTTCTTTTGAGTTCCATTTTGCAGTCCCGGTAGCAATGCTTTTTAGACTCGACATCCTTGTTATGGGCCCCCACTGCATTAACTGCATCCATAATCTCCAGCCATAGCTTCCTCTTCTCCCTAGGGGTGGCTTTCTGAGCCTGCAGCCTCCTAGCCCTCTCCATATAAGCATCTATGGGGGCCTCCTTCTCCTCCATAGTATATCTCGCCTCCCTAGTCAGCTTTGTTTTCCCCTGTTTCCCAGACTGTGAAGCTCTACGCTGGCCGCCACTCGGCCCAGCCACTTGTCCATCTTGAACAAAGTGGCCGAATCCACCCACCGCTTCCTCTCCCCCTTACTGTCCTGTTCCTCTCCCTCTCCCCCTCTCCTGACTAAGCTCCTGCCTGACCTCCTCTATAATCTCTTGTCTGAACTCATTCCTGAGGAACTCTAATAGTTCCAAGGCTAATCTGCCCCCTATCCCCCCTCCCGACATACTCCAACAAAAAGTGAATGTGCCCAAATGAAAGGGGGTCAAAATAAATAACAAAAATGCAAAAAAAAAAAAAAAAAAAAAAAAAAAAGTGCTCAAAGTGTGAAAAGGATATAAATAAAAGAGGGTAAGTAGTATTTAACAAACAAAAATGTATAAGACTAAAATGAGGATATGTAAACAAAATCTAACTATGGGATGGGTATGGGCTTACAGGGAATGGGGTATGGGCTTACATGGAATTGGATTACAGGGAATGGGGTATGGAGTGTAGTATGCGAGGGGATGGGGTATGGAGTGTTATTGATAAGTGTATGTATGTATTGAATGTGTTTGCGTGTAAATGTGAGTATACAGAAAAACCACTCGCACACTCACCCAAACCAACTCTCAATCACTACCGCTCTCTCAGTATCTCACACTACCACTAACTAACTTTCTCACACTACCACTAACTAACTCACTATCTCACACTACCACTAACTAACTCTCATACTAACACTAACTCACACTACCACTAACTCGCACAATAACACTAACTCACTCTCTCACACTAACACTAACTAACTCCCACAATAACAGTAACTCACACTAACTCTCACAATAATGCACTAAATCTCTCTCCTCTCTAATCTCACAAAACCCTCCAGCAACACAGTCAAAGAAGCCATGCTTGTGGCATGCTTACTGTATATACCCTTTGTAAATGTTTAATGATGTACCGGTTTGCAAAGTAAAGAATGTTCAGGTGTGCTTTGTTTGTAATTAGTATGTGTGCAATGTGTATTAGTTGTGTGAATTTGCGCATGCTCATATTGAGTTAGTATTTGTGGAATGTGTAGAATGCGATGATGTCATAGTGTTTTGCATAACATTGTCCAAAAGTATTATGTGTAAATATAAATGTTGATTTGTGATTGTGTAGTATTTGTGAAGTGTTGTAAATGTTTTGTTGTAATAATAAGTCCGTAATCTTGCATGCGCATGTTTTTTTTTGTGTAGGAGTGTGCAATTCTTTTTTCGTGTTGTTTTGTTCCGTGTTGCAGGATTGTAAGGTATATCTGTATTCCTCGTTTAGTGTAAATGTTTTTTGTTTTTTTTGGTTTTCCAATTGTGAATGTGTAATACGTATGTGCTATGTTGCGTGATTGTTAGTACATTTGCTGTGTGTTTTTGTTGTGCATTATGTGGTATACGTAATATGTCAGAGCAGTGCGTATTTCTCGCGAGATCGAGTGTTAGTTGAAAAATGTGTGCTTCTTTGATTTCTCATTGATCTCTATGGGAGAATGTTTAACACTGCCGTGTTTACGCTTCTTAAACAAACGCGGCAGTCGTGTTACCGCAACGCGTTACGAGGTTGTTTTGAGACTCGTAATACCTACGTTAAGAAAAGTGTGCAAAGGAAATAAAATACACGTTACTAACGCACCCCTCCTAACACCAAACTCGTAATCTAGCCGTTACATTTTATTGGTTGTAATTGTATTGTTATATATGTACACAACTTTTTTTTTTTTACTGTATTTATTCCTCACAACCTCAATAAAAACGTGTTTAAACAAAAAACTAAAATAAACAGGTTCTTTATTACAATTTTATATTGCAAAGGCTAAAATGATCATCTCCCTTAAAGTAGATAAATTGTTTCTAAAGGTTTTACAAATATTATTATATAAACTATATTCCTTTAAAAAATGCAGAATTTTTGGAAAACTTATTCATTCCTTTCCTAATATCATATTAGTTCTGTTTTTCATAACCATAAACTCTCTATACATCATTTGCATAAGATCAAAATAAAACTGTATCCTCTACGCCTAAGTCTATTCTTCAGTTCTTCGGGATTCTATTTTCAGAATCCCTTCTTAAATTTGAACCCCAAAAATATAACAATGTTTTGGATGACAAAACTTTTACCTGTACAATAGTATTACTAGCTGACAGTTTACAATAACATAGATAGGCTGTATGAGGGGCGGCTCTGGATGCTGCACCATGATTGGTGAATAGCAGGCAGCATGCCTGTATTTAAAAGGGGTGGCATTTGGGGCTTCTGCTTGTTACTATTCACATTGAAAAAGGCCAGTACTTGGGCCGAAGCTAGTTTGTGCATTTTATTAGTGTTATTGCATGTTTTTTCACCACTGGCACCTAATGCTGACGACTGCAGCTATCTGCCAGGAAACAGGGTGGTGAATACATGCACTTTTTTTTATCTCACTTGATTATTTTGGTTGGTGGGGTTTAATTTATTATATTGAGGTTGTTTCCTCATTTTTACCTTTAATTATTAAAAGTTATTTTTTAATTCTTTAATACTTAGACTAGGAAAGAGTGCTTAATAAACCCTAAAGCTTCATTCTTAACTTTTATAGTTTACAATAACTGAAATTTATTTGCTTTAATTTCTTACTAAACAAATTCAAATCCAAAATACTTACAAAATACTAATTGATATACCCAGTTCACCTGCATTCAAACACCATAGAGTGTATGGTGTGTTAGTGATATCTGAGTTTGCTTCATTGCTGAAAATATTCCAGTTTTTTTATTTAAGTTTCTAGCTAAGTTTCCAATAGGGATCAGTGTCTTATGCATTAGCACGAGAAACAATTATAGCTAATTGTTGTAATGTTCGTGGGATATTTCCTTATCAGACCAATCCTGGTCAGTAGTCTTCTTATCCCAGCATCAAGTGGAAAGATAAGCAAAAATATCAGAACTAAGTTTAGCGGATTAAAGAAATGAGGTAGTACAGAAACAGCAAACACCATAAGCAGCAAGGGTTAACGAGGAGCAGGTAACAAAGCCCCTGAGAAACATAAAAATAAAAGGAGTGCTCACCAGGTAGTGCATGGTTCAATGGGAGCAGGCAGTTCAATCTTTCCGAGAATGCAAGGTTTAAGCAAAGGAATGGACACAATGCAATGCAGGGTTCAGTAACAGCAGGCAGTCCAATTTTTTTGCGTACCAAAAGGTTTAAGCAGGAGAAAGGTCAATAGGCAATGCAGGGTCCAGTAACAATCAGGCAGTTCAATCTTTCTCAGTACCAAAATGGTTAAGCAGGAGAATTGTTAAAAGGCAATGCAGAGTCCAGTAACAAGAAAGCAGTCCAATCAAGCAAAATAGCAACAGCAAATATAGCACGCAGGAGTACAGAGAGACAAACCTATATTTTGGCAAGTATGAGATGCAGGAGAAGCTTTAAATAGGCGCAGGCTCACGCCAAGAGGATTCACAGGTGAAAAGACTGATGCTGGAGCGGCACTCGCGTTGCGCAGCAATGTTGTCACTGCCACTCGCCGCACAACAACCCGATGCCACAGTTTCACCTGGCACAGTGTTTTAATGATGGTGCACAGGGCATGCGTACATAGTAAAATCTACAAAATGAAACAATGATAATTTCTACTAGAAGCATTTATGCTAATATATATTTATTGCAAACTCCAAACTTTCAATGGACATCACAACTACCCTAAACATCACTCAAATTACAAGTTGAAAGTTTGGGCTTGCACTCGAGCGAAAGCCAAAATAGCACTAGAAGAATTAGCGCTACCTGAGGCCTGAAGTAAAGTGTTAGGGTTAAAATAAAAGTTTCACAAAACAAATGTAAACTATATTAAGATAAAGTATTGCACTCGTATATACACATTTGTAATAAAAAAAATATGTTTAATATTGAAAAAAAGTAGTATATTCTATCTTTTTATTTGTAGCATTTGACAAAGGTAACACAATGGTACCAAAACGTTATGTTTTTAATTGTATAGAATAAATGTTACGTTTTATATAAAGACCAGTGAGTTCCTTTCTGTTTGGAATTTTACATGTGATATTTTAAAGAGTACCCTGGCATATGACTTGGCTGGAATTTGTGCATATCCTCCTCTACATTGGAATTGCCTTATATACTGTATATATTCTTGAATGTGTATTTATTCATGTGTGTACATGTGTATTAATATTACAAAAGAAAAATGGGAAAGAAAATCCCCAAGGCACTCACTTGAAACAAAAGAGGGCATGCCTTCTTTTGTTTCAAGTGAGTGCCTTGGGGATTTTCTTTCCCTTTTGTCTTTTGTATTGTTGTTGCAATAAACCCTGGGGTGTGTGGGTTATATATTGAAACTATTACTGTGTATATATAGTTCAGCATCCTACCTCATATTTATGTGCATTTATATGTTTTTAGGTGTAAATATGTATGTGCACACATACATACATAAAACACACATATACTTAAATAAATATATATATATATATATATATATATATATATATATATATTAGGGATGGGCGAATGTTTCTAAACATTAAAAATTGAAAACAAATTTTGATACATTAGTTCATTAGAATTGAATTTAGAATGTTTATATAACATTCTAACATTCTATTTTCGAATTTTTCAATTAAATTTTGAAAATATTCATTTGAATAATAGAATGTTTAGCTATGTATTCATTAAATTTCTAAATGTAATATTCAAATTTGAATATTTCTAGTCTACAACTGTGTTTAGTAAATGTAATATTCGAATGTAACAGTCAAATTTGAAATAGTATTTCTAGTCTATAACTGTGTTTAATAAATCTAATATTCTAATTTGAATGTGACATTCGAATTCAAAATAGTATTTCTAGTCTAATACTGTGTTTTATAAATGTAATATTCGAATTGGAATGCCACAAAACTGTAAATAACATTTGATAATAGAATTTTTAAGAATTAACGCCTAGATTTAGAGTTTGGTGTTAGCCGTCAAAACCAGCTTTAGGGGCTCCTAACGCTGGTTTTGGGCTACCGCTGGTAGTTAGAGTCGTGTAGGTAAAGGTCTAACGCTCACTTTGCAGCCCGCGACTTTGCCATACCGCAGATCCCCCTACGCCATTTGCGTATCCTATCTTTTCAATGGGATCTTTCTAACGCTGGTATTTAGAGTCTTGGCTGAAGTGAGCGTTAGAAATCTAACGACAAAACTCCAGCCGCAGCAAAAAGCCAGGAGTTAAGAGCTTTCTGGGCTAATACCGGTTCATAAAACTCTTAACTACTGTGCTCTAAAGTACACTAACACCCATAAACTACCTATGTACCCCTAAACCGAGGCCCCCCCACATCGCCGCCACTCTAATAATTTTTTTAACCCCTTATCTGCCGACCGCACACCGCCGCAACCTACGTTATCCCTATGTACCCCTAATCTGCTGCCCCTAACACTGCCGACCCCTATATTATATTTATTAACCCCTAATCTGCCCCCCCAACGTCGCCGCTACCTACCTACAATTATTAACCCCAAATCTGCCAACCGGACCTCACTGCTACTATAATAAAGTTATTAACCCCTAATCCGCCTCACTCCCACCTCAATAACTCTATAATAAATAGTATTAACCCCTAATCTGCCCCCCCTAACATCACCGACACCTAACTTCAAGTATTAACCCCTAATCTGCCGACCAGACCTCACCTCATCTCACCGCTACTCTAATAAATTTATAAACCCCTAAAGCCAAGTCTAACCCTAACCCTAACACCCCCCTAAATTAAATATAATTTAAATCTAACAAAATAAAATAAATCTTATTAAATAAATGATTCCTATTTAAAGCTAAATACTTACCTGTAAAATAAACCCTAATATAGCAACAATATAAATTATAATTATATTGTAGCTATTTTAGGATTAATATTTATTTTACAGGTAACATTGTATTTATTTTAACCAAGTACAATAGCTATTAAATAGTTAATAACTATTTAATAGCTACCTAGTTAAAATAATTACAAAATTACCTGTAAAATAAATCCTAACCTAAGTTACAATTAAACCTAACACTACACTATCAATAAATTAATTAAATAAAATACCTACAATTATCTACAATTAAACCTAACACTACCAATAAATTAATTACATAAAATACCTACAAATAAATACAATTAAATAAACTAACTAAAGTACAAAAAATAAATAAGAACTAAGTTACAAAAAATAAAAATATAATTTACAAACATTTTAAGCTAATTACACCTACTCTAAGCCCCCTAATAAAATAACAAAGCCCCCCAAAATAAAAAAATGCCCTACCCTATTCTAAAATAAAAATTGAAAAGCTCTTTTACCTTACCAGCCCTTAAAAGGGCCTTTTGTGGGGCATGCCCCAAAGAATTCTGCTCTTTTGCCTGAACAAAAAAAACATACAATACCCCCCCAATATTACAATCCACCACCCACATACCCCTAATCTAACTCAAACCCCCCTTAAATAAACCTAACACTAAGCCCCTGAAGATCTTCCTACCTTATCTTCACCACGCCGGGTATCACCGATCGGTCCAGAAGAGCGTCCGAAGTCTTCATCCAAGCCCAAGCGGGGGTTGAAGAGATCCATCATCGGGCTGAAGTCTTGATCGGAATTAAGGTAGGAAAATTCTGATTGGCTGATGGAATCAGCCAATCAGATTCAAGTTCAATCCGATTGGCTGATCCAATCAGATTGATCTCGCATTCTATTGGCTGATCGGAATAGCCAATAGAATGCAAGCTCTATCTGATTTGCTGATTCCATCAGCCAATCAGAATTTTCCTACCTTAATTCCGATTGGCTGATAGAATCCTATCAGCCAATCGGAATTCGAGGGACGCCATCTTGGATGACGTCATTTAAAGGAACCGTCATTCGGCGAGTAGGCGTCGGTAGAAGAGGATGGATCCGCGTCGGCTGGAAGAAGATGGCTCCGCTCCGGATGGATGAAGATAGAAGATGCGGCTTGGATGAAGATGTCTACCGGTCCAGATGTCCTCTTCTGCCCGGATAGGATGAAGACTTCTGCCCGACGATGGACCTCTTCAGCCGCCGCTTGGATCAAGACTTCAGCCCGATGATGGACCTCTTCAGCCCCCGCTTGGGCTTGGATGAAGACTTCGGAGGCTCTTCTGGACCGATCGGTGATACCCGGCGTGGTGAAGATATGGTAGGAAGATCTTCAGGGGCTTAGTGTTAGGTTTATTTAAGGGGGGTTTGGGTTAGATTAGGGGTATGTGGGTGGTGGGTTGTAATGTTGGGGGGGTATTGTATGTTTTTTTTACAGGCAAAAGAGCAGAATTCTTTGGGGCATGCCCCGCAAAAGGCCCTTTTAAGGGCTGGTAAGGTAAAAGAGCTTTTCAATTTTTATTTTAGAATAGGGTAGGGATTTTTTTTTATTTTGGGGGGCTTTGTTATTTTATTAGGGGGCTTAGAGTAGGTGTAATTAGCTTAAAATTGTTGTAATCTTTTTCTGTTTGTAAATTATTTTTTTTATCTTTTGTAACTTAGTTCTTTTTTTATTTTTTGTACTTTAGTTAGTGTATTTATTTGTAGGTATTTGTATTTAATTTATTTATTGATAGTGTAGTGTTAGGTTTAATTTTAGATAATTGTAGGTATTTTATTTAATTAATTTATTGATAGTGTAGTGTTAGGTTTAATTGTAACTTAGGTTAGGATTTATTTTACAGGTAATTTTGTAATTATTTTAACTAGGTAGCTATTAAATAGTTATTAGCTATTGTACCTGGTTAAAATAAATACAAAGTTGTCTGTAAAATAAATATTAATCCTAAAATAGCTACAATATAATTATTATTTATATTGTAGCTATATTAGGGTTTATTTTACAGGTAAGTATTTAGCTTTAAATAGGAATAATTTATTTAATAAGAGTTAATTTATTTCGTTAGATAAAAAACATAATTTATGCTTACCTGATAAATTTATTTCTCTTGTAGTGTATCCAGTCCACGGATCATCCATTACTTATGGAATATATTCTCCTTCCCAACAGGAAGCTGCAAGAGTCCACCCACAGCAAAGCCGCTATATAGCTCCTCCCCTAACTGCCATATTCAGTCATTCGACCGAAAACATGCAGAGAAAGGAAAAACCATAGGGTGCAGTGGTGACTGTAGTTCAAATGAAAAAATTACCTGCCTTAATTTGACAGGGCGGGCCGTGGACTGGATACACTACAAGAGAAATAAATTTATCAGGTAAGCATAAATTATGTTTTCTCTTGTTAAGTGTATCCAGTCCACGGATCATCCATTACTTATGGAATACCAATACCAAAGCTAAAGTACACGGATGATGGGAGGGACAAGGCAGGTACTTAAACGGAAGTTACCACTGCCTGTAAAAAACCCTTTCTCCCAAAAATAGCCTCCGAAGAAGCAAGGTATCAAATTTGTTAAATTTGAAAAGTATGAAGCGCAGACCAAGACTCCGTCTTGTAAATCTGTTCAACAGAAGCCACATTTAAAAAAGGCCCAAGTGAAAACCACAGCTCTAGTAGAATGAGCTGTAATCCCTTCAGGAGGCTGCTGTCCAGCAGTCTCATAAGCTAAATGAATTATGCTTTTTAACCAAAAAGACAGAGAGGCTGCTGAAGTCTTTTGACCTCTCCTCTGTCCAGAATAGACAACAAACAAGGTGAACGTTTGATGAAAACTGTAGTAGCTTGTAAGTAAAACTTTAAAGCACAAACCACGTCCAATATTGTGTAATAGACGTTCCTTCTTTGAGGAAGGATTAGGATACAAGCATGGAACAACTATCTCTTGAGTGATGTACTTGTTAGATACCACCTTAGGAAAAAACCCAGGTTGGTACGCAGGACTACCTTATCCGTACGAAGGACCAGATAAGGAGAATCACATTGTAACACAGATAACTTGGAGACTCTACGAGTCGAGGAATTAGCTACCCAAAAGGAACTTTCCAAGATAAAGATTGATATCTATGGAACAAAAAAGGTTCAAACGGAACTTCTTGAAGAACCTTAAGAATCAGGTTTAAGCTCCATGGCGGAGCAACAGTTTTAAACACAGGCTTGGATCTAACCAAAGCCTGACCAAATGCCTGAACGTCTAGAATACCTGCCAGACGCTTGTGCAAAAAAATAGACAGAGTAAAAATCTGTCCCCTTTTAAGGAATTAGCTGACAACCCTTTTCTCAAAAACATCTTGGAGAAAAGATAATATCCTGGGAATCCAGACTTTACTCCATGAGTAACCCTTGGATTCATAACAATCAGATATTTACACCATATCTATGTTCAATTTTCCTAGAGACAGGCTTTCATGTCTGTATTAAGGTATCAATGACTGACTCGGAGAAGCCATGCTTTGATAACATCAAGCGTTCAGTCTCCAGGCAGTCCATCTCAGATTGATTCTATTTAGATGGTTGAAAGGACCCTGAGGTAGAGGGACCTGTCTCTGAAGCAGAGACCGTGATGGAAAGGATGACATGTCCACCAGATCTGCATACCAGGTCCTGCGTGGCTACGCAGGCGCTGTCAAAAACACCAAAGCCCTCTCCTGCTTGGTCTTGACCTCCGGAGGAAATCCCACTCCCCCGGAAGAAAAGTCTGACGACTTAGAAAATCCACCTCCCAGTTCTCAACACCTGGGATATGGATAGCTGATAGACAAGAGTGAGTCTCTGTCCAGTGAATTATTGTAAGACTTCTAACATCGCTAGGGAACTTCTGTTCCCCCTTGATGGCTGATGTAAGCCACAGTCGTGTATATTGTCCGACTGAGTATGATGTACCTCAGAGTTGCTAACTGAGGCCAAGTCTGAAGAGCATGGAATATCACTCCCAGTTCCAGAATATTTATTAGAAGGAGGGTCTCCTCCTAAGTCCACTATCCCTGAGCCTTCAGGGAGTTCCAGACTGCATCCCAACCTAAAAGGCTGGCATCTATTGTAACAATTGTCCCATCTGACCTGCGGAAGGTCATACCCTTGGACAGATGGACCCGACATAGTCACCAGAGAAGAGAATCTCTGGTCTCTTGGTCCAGGTTTAACAGGGGGACAAATCTGTGTAATCCCCGTTCCTCTGACTGAGCATGCATAGTTGCAGCGGTCTGAAATGTAGACGTGCAAACGGTACTATGTCCCTTGCCGCTACCATTAAGCCGATTTCATTCATGTACTGAGCCACTGAAGGGCTCGGATGGGATGAAAAAAAAACACGGCAGAAATTTAGAAACTTTGACAACCTGGACTCCGTCAGGTAAATTTTCATTTCTACAGAATCTATCAGAGTCCCTAGGAGGGAAACCCTTGAAATTGGGGATAGAGAACTCTTTCCTTGTTCACTTTCCACCCATGTGATCTCAGAAATGCCAGTACTACGTCCGTATGAGACTGGGCAATTTGGATGTTTGACGCCTGTATCAGGATGTCGTCTAAATAAGGGGCCACTTCTATGCCCCGCGGTCTAAGGACCGCCAAAGCGACCCCAGAACCTCCATAAAGATTCTTGGGGCTGTAGATATCCCAAAGGAAAGAGCTACAAACTGGTAATGCCTGTCTAGAAAGGCAAACCTGAAAAACGATGGTGATCTTTATGCATCACAATGTGAGGATAAGCATCCTTCAAATCCATTGTAGTCCTCTATTGACTCTCCTGGATCATAGTTAAGATGGTACGAATAGTTTCCATCTTAAATGACGGAATTCTGAGGAATTTGTTTAAGATCTTTAGATCCAAAATAGGTTTGAAGGTTCCCTCTCCTTGGGAACCACAAACAGATTTGAGTAAAAACTCTGTCCCTGTTCCTCTCTTGGAACTGGATGGATCTCGTACACAATGTAAGAATGCCTCCTTCTTTATCTGGTTTGCAGATAATTGTGAAAGGCGAAATCTCCCCTTTTTTTGGGGGGGAATCTTTGAAATCCAGAAGATATCTCTGGGATATAAATTCCAATGCCTAGGGATCCTGGGCATCTCTTGCCCACGCCTGGGCAAAGAATGAAAGTCTGCCCCCTATAGGATCCGTTACCGGATAGGGGTCCGTTCCTTCATGCTGCCTTAGAGGCAGCAGCAGGCTCCTTGGCCTGCTTATCTTTGTTCCAGGTCCGATTGTCTCCAGACCGCCTTGGACTGAGCAAAAATTCCCTCTTGTTTTGCCTTAGAGGAAGAGGATGCCACACCTGCCCTGAAGTTTTTAAAAGGTACGAAAATTAGACTTTTTTTTTTTTTTTTGCCCTTGATTTAGACCTATCCTGAGGAAGGGCATGACCTTTTCCTCCAGTGATATAAGCAATAATCTCCTTCAAACCAGGCCCGAATAGGGTCTGCCCCTTGAAGGGAAGTTAAGTAGCTTATTTATTAAAGTCACGACAGCTGACCATGATATAAGCCATAGCGCTCTGCGCGCCAGTATAGTAAAAAACAGAATTCTTAGCCGTTAGTCTAGTCAAATGAACAAGGCATCAGAAAACAAAGGAATTGGCTAGCATAAGCTTGTCAAATATATTCATCCAATGGAGTCGCTTAACTGTAAAGCCTCATCAAGAGACTCAACCCAGAACGCCGCAGCAGCAGTGACAGAAGCAATGTATGCAAGGGGCTGCAGGATAAAACCCTGTTGAATAAACATTTTTTATCCATTGGATCTAAAAAGCACAACTGTCCTCGTCAGAGGTAGTGGTACGCTTAGCTAGAGTAGAAACTCTTCTCTCCACCTTAGGAACTGTCTGCCAGAAGTCCCGTGTGGTGGTAACTATTAGAAAACATTCTTCTAAAAAATAGGAGGGGAAGAGAACGGCACACCTGGTCTATCCCATTCCTTATTAAAAAATTTTTTTGTAAACCTCTTTAGGTATTGGAAAAACATCAGTACACACCGGCACTGCATATTATTTATCCAGTCTACACAATTTCTCTGGCCCTGCGATTGTACACATTCATTCAGAGCAGCCAAAGCCTCCCTGAGCAACAAGTGGAGGTTCTCAAGCATAAATTTTAAATGTAGAAATATCAGAATCAGGTTAAATCATCTTCCCTGAGTCAAAAAAAAATAATCACCCACAGACTAAGCATATTGTGAGGTAGTATCATACATGGTTCTTAAAGCGTCTGTATGCTCTGTATCTACCCCCAGAGCTAACTGCTTTCCTTTAATTTCAGGTAGTCTGACTAATACTGCTGCCAGAATATTATTCACCACCTTTGCCATGTCTTGTAAAATAAACGCTATGGGCGCCCTTGATGTATTTGGCGCCATTTGAGCGTGAGTCCCTGAAGCGGGAGTCGAAGGGTCTGACACGTGGGGAGGGTTAGTCGGCATAACTTTCCCCTCGACAGAATCCCCTGGTAAAGAAACGCTATGGGTGCCCTTGATGTACTTGGCGCCATTTGAGCGTGAGTCCCTAAAGCGGGAGTCAAAAGGTCTGACACGTGGGGAGAGTTAGTCGGCATAACTACCCCCACGACAGAATCCTCTGGTGATAATGTTTTTAAAGACAAAAAATGATCTTTATTGTTTAACATGAAATCAGTACATCTGGTACACATTCTAAGATGGGGTTCCACCATGGCTTTAAAACATAATGAACACAGAGCTTCCTCTATGTCAGACATGTTAGAACAGACTAATAATGAGACTAGTAAGCTTGGAAAACACTTTAAATCAAGTTAACAAGCAAATATATAAAACGTTACTGTGCCTTTAAGAGAAACAAATTTTGCCAAAATTTGAAATAACAGTGAAAAAAGGCAGTTAAACTAACAAAATTTTTACAGTGTATGTAACAAGTTAGCAGAGCATTGCACCCACTTGCAAATGGATGATTAACCCCTTAATACAAAAAACAGATTAACAAAACGAAAAATATGTTTTAAACAGTCATAACAGCTCCTACTTTTGAAGCCCTTTTGAGCCCTTCAGAGATGTCCTATAGCATGCAGGGGACTGCTGAGGGAAGCTGAATGTCACTGTTTGTAATTTTAACTGCACCAACTGTAACTTTTATACTATAACAGTGGAAAGCCTCAGGAAACTGTTTCTATGCAAAATTTAAGCCAGCCATGTGGAAAAAAACTTAGGCCCCAATAAGTTTTATCACCAAACATATGTTAAAAAACGATTAAACATGCCAGCAAACGTTTTAAAACACATTTTTACAAGAGTATGTATCTCTATTAATAAGCCTGATACCAGTCGCTATCGCTGCATTTAAGGCTTTACTTACATTACTTCGGTATCAGCAGTATTTTCTTAGTCAATTCCATTCCTAGAAAAATATTTTACTGCACATACCTTATCTGCAGGAAAACCTGCACGCCATTCCCCCTCTGAAGTACCTCACTCCTCAGAATGTGTGAGAACAGCAAATGGATCTTAGTTACGTCTGCTAAGATCATAGAAAAACGCAGGCAGATTCTTCTTCCAAATACTGCCTGAGATAAACAGCACACTCCGGTGCCATTTAAAAATAACAAACTTTTGATTTTAGAATAAACTAAGTAGAAAGCACCACAGACTCTCACAACCTCCTATCTATGTTGAGGCTTGCAAGAGAATGACTGAATATGGCAGTTAGGGGAGGAGCTATATAGCAGCTTTGCTCTGGGTGGACTCTTGCAGCTTCCTGTTGGGAAGGAGAATATATTCCATAAGTAATGGATGATCCGTGGACTGGATACACTTAACAAGAGAAATTATATTTAACTTAGGGGGCTGTTAGTGTTAGGGTTAGTGTAGGTAGGTGGTGGCGACATTGGGGGCGGCAGATTAGGGGTTAATAAATATAATATAGGGTCGGCGGTGTTAGGGGCAGCAGATTAGGGGTACATAGGGATAATGTAGGTGGCGGCGGTGTACGGAGCGGCAGATTAGGGGTTAAAAAAATATGCAGGGGATAGCGGGGTCGGCAGATTAGGGGTTAATAAGTGTAAGGCTAGGGGTGTTTAGACTCGGGGTACATGTTAGGGTGTTAGGTGCAGACATAGGAAGTGTTTCCCCATAGGAAACAATGGGGCTGCGTTAGGAGCTGAATGCTGCTTTTTTGCAGGTGTTAGTTTTTTTTCCAGCTCAAACGGCCCCATTGTTTCCTATGGGGAAATCGTGCACGAGCACGTTTTTGAAGCTGGCCGCGTCCGTAAGCACCGCTGGTATTGAGAGTTGCAGTGGCGGTAAATATGCTATACGCTCCCTTTTTGGAGCCTAACGCAGCCCTTCTGTGAACTCTAAATACCAGCAGTATTTAAAAGGTGCGGGAGAAAAAAAAAACAGCGTTACCGACAAAACTCTAAATCTAGCCGATTGATTCTTAACATTCTATTATGTAAATCGAATTTCTACAATAACATTCGTTCTAACATTCTAATTTGAATATAAACACATTCACCCATCCCTTATATATATATATATATATATATATATATATATATAAACTTTTGAGCACTTAGAGAAATATAAGTGGGTATATTTCTCTAATAAGTTGACATCTTTTTGTATTTCTGAAGTTCAATAGATGGCGCATGCTGCTTACTTCTATATTAACCCCTGGGTGCGGCCAGCGGCTGGGGTGGCGCATGAAGGGGAACATTTTGCAGCAGCAGCGGCATCAACACAAAACCAGATAGCTTAGAGATTACATAGGCGATGAATGAGTAGAGAACTTAAAGTCTACCCCTGCAGCAGGCAATTATTCACAATAGCAAGTTACTCATTACTGTTTGACAATTGTGGAATAACAAAGTTTTATAATCATTGTGCAGTAATATTTTTTCAATTCTTTTTTTTACAAACACCTTCTTAACCATTCCTGAGCACCCGGAGTGTGTTATGTTATATTGATTTTTTACAGTTCTGGCTGTTTGCATCTAGTTCTCAGGTTTTGTTCATTTTATCACGTTACTGTAACATATATTAAGATGCAAATGTTTTTCTGTTTTGTCCATATTAAATCCCCAGCTCTATAACACTTCTTCATAGCAGGTCCAAGAGTGACCTAGCGAGTATAAAGGGACTGAAAATGAGGACTGCATTTCTTTTTTTTTTAGGAGTACAATTTAATATTATAGAAACAAATATTTTAAATGCATGTACTGTATACTGAAACTATATTTGTAATGTCCTTGATAAAATAAAATATATATCTAAAAAAAAAAAAAGAGAGGCGTTCTTACATAGGAGACCTTTCTTCTATGGGGGGTAATTTGTCCCGTTCCAGTTCTGGAACAGGGGCAGGGTTTTTATTCAAATCTGTTTGTAGTCCCCAAAAAGGAGGGAAACTTCAGGCCAATCTTAGACCTCAAGAGTCTAAACAAGTTTCTCAGAGTTCCGTCGTTCAAGATGGAAACTATTCGTACCATCCTTCCATTGATCCAGGAGGGTCAATTTATGACAGTGGATTTGAAGGATGCATATCTGCATGTTCCTATACACAGAGATCATCACAAGTTCCTGAGGTTTGCCTTTCTGGACAGACGCTTTCAGTTTGTGGCTCTTCCCTTCAGTCTGGCCATGGCACCCAGAAAATTCACAAAGGTTCTGGGGTCTCTGCTGGCGGTTCTAAGACCGCGGGCATTGCGGTGGTGCCTTATCTAGACGATATTCTAATACAGGCGTCATCTTTTCAGCAAACAAGGTCCCATACCGACATTGTGCTATCCTTCCTGAAAACTCACGGGTGGAAGGTAAATCTGAGAAAGAGTTCTTTAATCCCGAAGACAAGGGTGCCTTTTAGGGAACTCTAATCGATTCTATATCCATGAAGATTTTTCTGACAGAGGTCAGAAAATCAAAGATTCTGGATACATGTCGAGCCCTTCAGTCCACTCCTCAGCCGTCAGTGGCTCAGTGCATGGAGGTAATCGGATTGATGGTGGCGGCAATGGACATCTTACCGTTTGATCGGTTTCACCTCAGGCCTCTGCAGTTAAAGGGACATTAAACCCAAGTTTTTTCTTTCATGATTCAGATAGAGAATACCATTTTAAACAACTTTCTAATTTACTTCTATTATCTGACTTGCTTAATTCTCTTGATATTCTTTCCTGAAAAGGATATCTAGATAGGCTCAGTAGCTTCTGATTGGTGGCTGCACATAGATGCCTCGTGTGATTGGCTCACCTGTGTGTATTGCTATGTCTTTAACTAAGGATATCAAAAGAATAAAGCAAATTAGATAATAGAAGTAAATTGGAATGTTGTTTAAAATTGTATTCTCTGTCTGAATTATGAAAGAAAAATGTTGGGTTTAATATCCCTTTAAGCATGCTCAGGCAGTGGAATGGAGATTATACAGCTTTGTCCCCTCGAATATCCCTGGAACAGGAGACAAGGGACTCTCTTCAATGGTGGTTGTCTCTGGATCATCTATCCCAGGGGACATGCTTTCGCAGACCTTCATGGGTGATTGTGACAACGGACGCCAGCCTTTTAGGATGGGGAGGAGTCTGGGGTTCTCTAAAGGCTCAGGCAGAGTCTCTTCTTCCTATCAACATCCTAGAGCTGAGGGCGATCTTCAATACTCTTCGGGCCTGGCCTCAGTTGACTTCGGCCCAATTCATCAGATTCCAGTCGGACAACATGACGACAGTGGCTTACATCAATCATCAGCGAGGAACGAGGAGTTCCTCAACGATGACCGAAGTAGCCAAGATAATTCAGTGGGCGGAGGCCCATTCTTGTCATCTGTCAGTGATCTACATGCCATCCCAGGGGTGGACAACTGGGAGGCAGATTTTCTGAGCAGGCAGACATTTCATCCAGGAGAGTGGAAACTACATCTGGAAATATTCTCAGGCCCGATTCTGAAATGGGGTTATCCGTAGTTGGATCTCATGGCATCTCGTCAGAATGCCAAGCTCCCGAGGTACAGGTCCAGGGACCCCCAGGCGGAACTGATAGATGCCTAAGCAGTTCCTTGGTCCTTCAAACTAGCATATCTATTCCCCCCGTTTGCTCTTCTTCCCCGGGTTATTGCTCAAATCAAACAGGAGAAAGCATCAGTGATTCTCATCGCTCCTGCGTGGCCTCGCAGGATTTGGTATGCCGATCTGGTGGACATGTCATCCCTTCCACCTTGGAAACTTCCATTGAGGAAGGACCTTCTCATTCAAGGACCCTTCCTTCACCCAAATCTAGTTTCTCTGAAGCTGACTGCTTGGAGATTGAACGCTTTATCTTATCCAAGCGGGGTTTCTCTGATTCGGTCATAGAGACCTTGATTCAGGCACGTAATCCTGTAACTAGAAAGATTTACCATAAGATATGGCGTAAATATCTTTATTGGTGTGAATCCAAGGGCTACTCATGGAGTAGTTAGGATTCCCATGATTTTGGCTTTTCTCCAAGAAGGATTGGAGAAGGGTTTATCATCAAGTTCCTTAAAGGATCAGATCTCTGCCTTATCTATTTTGTTACACAAGCGTCTGGCAGATGTCCTATCCTTTTGTCAGGCTTTGATTAGAATCAGGCCTGTGTTTAAACCAATTGCTCCTCCATGGAGTTTGAATTTAGTTCTTAAAGTTCTTCAAGGGGTACAGTTTGAGCCTATGCATTCCATAGATATTAATTTATTATCTTGGAAAGTTTTATTTCTTGTTGCCATTTCTTCAGCTAGAAGAGTGTCTGAGCTTTCGGTATTACAATATAATTCACCATACCTTATTTTTCATTCAGATAAGGTGGTTTTACGTACTAAACTTTGTTTTCTTCCTAAGGTTGTTTCAGACAGGAACATTGATCAGGAGATTTTTGTTCCTTCCTTGTGTCCTAATCCTTCTTCTCAGAAGGAACGTCTTCTGCACAATTTGGACGTAGTCCGTGCTTTAAAGTTTTACTTACAAGTGACTAAGGACTTTCGCCAATCGTCTTCTCTGTTTGTCGTTTTTTCTGGAAAACGTAGGGGTCAGAAAGCTACGGCTACCTCTCTTTCCTTTTGGCTGAAGAGTATCATCCGTTTTGCTTATGAGACTGCTGGACAGCAACCTCCTGAAAAAGTTACGGCTCATTCCACTGGGGCTGTTGCTTGCTCATGGGCATTCAAAAATGAAGCTTCTGTAGAACAGATTTGCAAGGCTGCAACTTGGTCCTCACTTCACACTTTTTCTAAATTTTACAAATTTGATACCTTTGCTTCTGCTGAAGCTGTTTTTGGGAGAAAGGTTCTTCAAGCAGTGATGCCTTCCGTTTAGGTTCCCTGTCTTGTCCCTCCCTTATCATTTGTGTACTATAGCTTTAATATTGTATCCCACAAATAAGGATGAAATCCGTGGACTCCGTGTCTTTAAAAATAAAATAAAATTTATGCTTATCTGATAAATTTGTTTCTTTTTAGACACGATGAGTCCACAGCCCACTGTGTTCTCTGAGACAGGTTATTTTTTTGTAAACTTCAAACACCTCTGCACCTTGGCTTTTCCTTTCTCTTCCTAACTTCAGTCAAATGACTGGAGTGGCTGACCAGGAGGCGTAATCCCACATGTAAGGATGAAATCCGCGGACTCATCGTGTCTAAAAAGAAACAAATTTATCAGGTAAGCATAAATTTTCTTTTTCCCCGTCTCCTGTTTTTAATTTTTTTTTCCTGATTCAAGGAGTACGGTACCAAAAGTAGAAGGGTCCATTTCTACTGTGGCTAAGAGAACTACTATTCCTATTGAGGATAGCTGCTGTTTTAAGGACCCTATGGACAAAAAGATGGAAGCTTATTTTTAGAAGATATATGTTCATCAGGGTCTCCAATGGCAACCTGCTGTTTCTATTGCCACTGTGTCTAGTGCAGCATCTTTTATTGATATGATGCCTTGTCTGAATCTCTTCAAGTAAAGACTCCTTTGGAGGAGATCCAAGATAGGATTAAGGCTCTCAAGCTAGCCAACTCCTTTATTTCTGATGCTACCATGCAAATTATTAAACTGGGAGCCAAGATATCTGGATTCGCTCTGCTAGCTCGCAGGGCATTGTGGCTAAAAACTTTTCTTTTCTTCTGATGGGGAGAGTCCACAGCTGCATTCATTACTTTTGGGAAATACAGTACCTGGCCACCAGGAGCAGGCAAAGACACCCCAGCCAAAGGCTTAAATACCTCCCCCACTTCCCTCATCCCCCAGTCATTCTGCCGAGGGAACAAGGAACAGTAGGA
The DNA here is from genome assembly GCF_027579735.1 of Bombina bombina. NCBI lineage: Eukaryota > Metazoa > Chordata > Amphibia > Anura > Bombinatoridae > Bombina > Bombina bombina. The sequence continues at coordinate 567,161,350 of NC_069504.1, forward strand.
GAAATACCTGGGTGAAAATCGTGCAAGAAGAAAAAAATAGTGTGACTGACAGTAGCGTCGCTTCTGACATGGACTTGAGCGAAGAAAGCAGGCAGCGAAACTCGTCAACGCTGATTGATTTATTGGTGGATGAATTTATCCACCAATCAGCAACAACAACCCAGGTTGTTCACCAAAAATGGGCCGGCATCTAAACTTATATTTCAAATAAAGATAGCAAGAGAATGAAAAAAATTTGATAATAGGACTAAATTAGAAAGATGCTTCTATCTGAATCACAAAAGAAAAAAATTGGGTTCAGTGTCCCTTTAACTTTCATCCATGCTCTCACTGAGAGGCTGACAGGACTAGTTAAAACTCAAGTCCCATTCCAAAGAGTACTACTCCCCATGAGAGACTAAACCAAATCTTCCGACACTCTGCCAACCTCCTGTGACAAAAGGCAAAGGATGATTGGGGGATGAGGGAAGTGCGGGAGGTATTTAAAGGATTACTTTCTGTTATAATTTTTAAGCTAAACAACTAACATATTAAAGTTAATAAACATTAATTAAAACCTACTGACCTATATTTTCTCCAAAACGAAGTTTCATAACGTTCTAAAAGTTATATCTTTTATTCACAGATGATGTCACGTTATCCTGCCCACAATAACTTTGTGTTTAAAGCGCCATTTTGAAACCTAGGTATTGTAAACGGATTGGTACAGAGCAAAGGATACCCATGGAGTGGGTTTGGAAAACAATTAAATTTGCAGACAAGATTTCTGATATACGGTAGAGATATGTTAATGAAATGCTATTGATAAAAAGCGTATTTGGGGTAGTTAGTTAGTAACAGGCATAGAAAATATTTACTTACAGTGGCCCTTTAAGCCTTTGGCTGGGGTGTCTTTGCCTCCACCTGGTGGCCAGGTTCTGTATTTCCCAAAAGTAATGAATGCAGCTGTGGACTCTCCCTGTTTGAGAAGAAAATCATGGTCAGAAGACTTACTTACTTCTAAATCCAAGCTTCTAGCGCTTCCTTACAAGGGTAAGACCTTGTTTGGACCTGGTCTGGCAGAAATAATCTCTGACATTACTGGTGGGAAAGGGTCTTTTCTACCACAAGACAAGAAGAATAGACCTAAAGGATGTCAAAGTAATTTGTGCTTCTTTCGTAACTTCAAAGGAAAGCCTTCCTCTCCCAAGCAAGAACAATCCAAATCTTCTTGGAAGCCCAATCAGTATTGGAACAAGGTGAAGCAATCTAAGAAACCCGCAGCTGAGTCTAAGTCAGCATGAAGGGTTTGCCCCCGGTCCGGGACCAGATCAAGTGGGGGGCAGACTTTCTGTTTTATCAAGCATGGGTACAAGATGTCCCAGATCCTTGGGCTGTGGACATAGTATCTCTGGGTTACAAGATAGAATTCAAAAAATTTCCTCCCAGGGGCAGGTTTTTCATCTCAAGATTATCTGCAAACCAGATAAAAAACAGAATTTATGCTCACCTGATAAATTACTTTCTCTTGCTGTGTATCCAGTCCACGGATTCATCCTTTACTTGTGGGATATTCTCATTCCCTACAGGAAGTAGCAAAGAGAGCACACAGCAAAGCTGTCCATATAGCTCCCCCTCCAGCTCCACCCCCCAGTCATTCGACCAAAGGTTAGGAAGAAAAAGGAGAAACCATAGGGTGCAGTGGTGACTGTAGTTTAAACAAAAAAATTTTACCTGACTTAAATGCTAGGGCGGGCCGTGGACTGGATACACCGCAAGAGAAAGTAATTTATCAGGTAAGCATAAATTCTGTTTTCTCTTGCAAGGTGTATCCAGTCCACGGATTCATCCTTTACTTGTGGGATACCAATACCAAAGCTTTAGGACACGGATTAAGGGAGGGAACAAGACAGGTACCTTAAACGGAAGGCACCACTGCTTGCAAAACCTCTCTCCCAAAAATAGCCTCCGAAGAAGCAAAAGTATCGAATTTGTAAAATTTGGCAAAAGTATGCAGTGAAGACGTTGGGGCCCATTTATCAAAGGGCTTGCGGACCTGATCCGACACTGCGGATCAGGTCCGCAAGACCTCGCTAAATGCGGAGAGCAATACGCTCTCCACATTTAACATTGCACCAGCAGCTCACAAGAGCTGCTGGTGCAACGCCGCCCCCTGCTGACTCGCGGCCAATCGGCCGCCAGCAGGGAGCTGTCAATCAACCCGATCGTATTCGATCGGGTTGATTTCCGGCGGTTCCTGTCCGCCTGCTCAGAGCAGGCGGACAGGGTTATGAAGCAGCGGTCTTTAGACCGCTGCTTCATAACTTGTGTTTCTGGCGAGTCTGAAGACTCGCCAGAAACACGGCCCTTCAAGCTCCATACGGAGCTTGATAAATGGGCCTGCAAGTAGCTGCCTTACAAATCTGTTCAACAGAAGCCTCATTTTTGAAAGCCCATGTGGAAGCCACTGCTCTGGTAGAATGAGCAGTAATTCTTTCAGGAGGCTGCTAGCCAGTAGTCTCATAGGCCAAACGGATGATGCTTTTCAGCCAAAAGGAAAGAGAGGTAGCAGTTGCTTTCTGACCTCTCCTCTTACCAGAATAGATAACAAACAAGGAAGATGTTTGTCTGAAATCCTTAGTTGCTTGTAAATAGAACTTTAAAGCACGAAATACATCAAGATTGTGTAATAGACGTTCCTTCTTCGAAGATGGATTAGGACACAGAGAAGGAACAACTATTTCCTGGTTAATATTCTTGTTAGAAACAACTTTAGGAAGAAAACCAGGCTTGGTACGCAAAACTACCTTATCTGCGTGGAACACCAGGTAAGGTGAATCACACTGTAAGGCAGATAATTCTGAAACTCTTCGAGCAGAAGAGATAGCTATCAAAAACAAAATTTCCAAGATAACTTAATGTCTATGGAATGTAAAGGTTCAAACGGAACCCCTTGAAGAACTGAAAGAACTAGATTCAAACTCCATGGCGGAGCCACAGGTTTATAGACAGGCTTGATTCTGACTAAAGCCTGAGCAAACGCTTGAACGTCTGGTACCTCTGCCAGACGCTTGTGTAACAGGATAGACAAAGCAGATATTTGTCCTTTTAAGGAACTAGCTGACAATCCTTTCTCCAGTCCTTGTTGGAGAAAGGACAATATCCTGGGAATCCTAATCTTACTCCATGAGTAACCCTTGGATTCACACCAACAAAGATATTTCCGCCATATCTTATGGAAGATTTTCCTGGTGACAGGCTTTCTAGCCTGAATCAGAGTATCTATAACTGACTCAGAGAACCCACGCTTTGATAGAATTAAGCGTTCAATCTCCAAGCAGTCAGACGTAGAAAAACTAAATTTGGATGCTTGAACGGACCCTGTATTAGAAGATCCTGCCTCATTGGCAGTGTCCATGGTGGGACAGAGGACATGTCCACTAGGTCTGCATACCAAGTCCTGCGTGGCCACGCAGGCGCTATCAGAATCACCGAAGCCTTCTCCTGCTTGATTCTGGCAACCAGACGCGGGAGGAGAGGAAACGGTGGAAAAACATAAGCCAGATTGAAGGACCAAGGCGCTGCTAGAGCATCTATCAATACCGCCTTGGGATCCCGGGACCTGGACGTAGAGAGGAAGTTTGGTGTTCTGACGGGACGCCATCAGATCCAACTCTGGGGTGCCCCATAGCTGAGTCAGCTGGGCAAATACCTCCGGGTGGAGTTCCCACTCCCCCGGGTAAAAAGTCTGACAACTTAGAAAATCCGCCTCCCAGTTGTCTACTCCTGGGATGTGAATTGCTGAGAGATGGCAGGAATGATCCTCCGCCCACCTGATTATTTTGGTTACTTCCGTCATCGCTAGGGAACTCTTTGTTCCCCCCTGATGATTGACGTAAGCTACAGTCGTGATGTTGTCCAACTGAAATCTGATGAATTTGGCCGCCGCTAGTTGAGGCCATGACTGAAGAGCATTGAATATCGCCCTCAGTTCCAGAATGTTTATCGGGAGAAGAGTTTCTTCCCGAGACCATAAGCCCTGAGCTTTCAGGGAGTCCCAGACTGCACCCCAGCCTAACGTCAGTCATTACGATGATCCACTCTGGCCTGCGGAAACATATTCCTTGAGACAGGTGATCCCGAGACAACCACCAGAGAAGAGAATCTCTGGTCTCCTGGTCCAACTGAATTTGAGGAGACAAATCTGCATAATCCCCATTCCACTGTTTGAGCATGCATAGTTGCAGTGGTCTGAGGTGTATCCGAGCAAAAGGGACTATGTCCATTGCCGCAACCATTAGTCCGATTGTCTCCATGCACTGAGCCTCCTCAGATGGCCGAGGAATGGAATAAAGAGCTCGGCAAGTAGTTAAGAGTTTTAGCTTTCTGACCTCCGTCAGAAATATTTTCATTTCTACCGAGTCTATCAGGGTTCCTAGGAATGGAACTCTTGTGAGGGGGGAGAGAGAACTCTTTTTGATGTTCACCTTCCACCCGTGAGACCTCAGAAAGGCTAATACAATCTCTGTGTGAGACTTGGTTCCTTGGAAAGTTGACGCCTGAATTAAGATGTCGTCTAGGTAAGGCGCCACTGCTATGCCCCGCGGTCTTAGAACCACCAGGAGGGACCCTAGCATCTTTGTGAAAATTCTGGGAGCAGTGGCCAACCCGAAAGGAAGAGCCACAAACTGAAAATGCTTGTCCAGAAAGGCGAACCTGAGAAACTGGTGATGATCTTTGTGGATAGGAATGTGCAGATACGCATCCTTTAGATCCACGGTAGTCATATATTGACCCTCCTGGATCATAGGTAAGATTGTCCGAATGGTCTCCATCTTGAATGATGGGACTCTGAGGAATTTGTTTAGAATTTTGAGATCCAGGATTGGTCTGAAAGTTCCTTCTTTTTTTGGGAACCACAAACAGGTTTGAGTAAAACCCCAGTCCTTGTTCTGCAATTGGAACTGGGTGGCTCACTCCCATTGTATGTAGATCTTCTACACAGCGTAAAAACGCCTCTTTCTTTGTCTGATCTGTAGACAGACGAGAAATGTGGAACCTTCCCCTTGGAGGAGAGTCCTTGAATTCTAGAAGGTATCCCTGGGCTACAATCTCTAATGCCCAAGGATCGTGTACATCTCTTGCCCAGGCCTGAGCGAAGAGAGAGAGAGTCTGCCCCCTACTAGATCCGGTCCTGGATCGGGGGCAACCCCTTCATGCTGTCTTGGTGGCAGCTGCAGGCTTTTTGGCCTGTTTACCCTTATTCCAGCCCTGGTAAGGTTTCCAGTTTGCCTTGGGCTGTGAAGCGTTACCCTCTTGCTTTGCAGCCGGAGAGGATGAAGTGGGGCCGTTCCTGAAATTGCGAAAGGAACGAAAATTAGCTTTGTTCTTTGTTTTAAAGGCTTTGTCCTGAGGGAGAGCATGGCCTTTTCCCCCGGTGATATCTGAAATAATCTCTTTCAATTCAGGCCCGAATAGGGTCTTCCCTTTGAAAGGAATGTTCAAAACCTTGGATTTAGACGACACATCGGCCGACCAGGACTTTAGCCATAGCGCCCTGTGCGCCAAAATGGCGAAACCTGAATTTTTCGCAGCTAACTTAACTATATGGAAAGCGGCGTCAGTGATAAAAGAATTAGCTAGCTTTAGAGCCTTAATTCTATCCATAATTTCCTCCGTCTCCGTCTGGAGCGAGTCTTCCAGCGCCTCAAACCAGAAAGCAGCTGCAGTAGTTATAGGAATAATGCAGGCAATAGGTTGGAGAAGAAAACCTTGTTGAACAAAAATTTTCTTAAGTAAACCCTCTAATTTTTTATCCATAGGGTCTTTAAAAGCACAACTGTCTTCAATTGGTATGGTTGTGCGTTTAGCTAGTGTAGAAACAGCCCCCTCCACCTTAGGGACCGTCTGCCACGAGTCCCACATGGGGTCAGATATGGGGAACATTTTCTTAAAAACAGGAGGGGGGACAAAAGGGACACCTGGCCTATCCCACTCCCTAGTAACGATATCCGCAATCCTCTTAGGGACCGGAAATGCATCCGTGTAAACAGGGACCTCTAGGTACTTGTCCATTTTATACAATTTCTCTGGGATCACCAAAGGGTCACAGTCATCCAGAGTAGCTAATACCTCCCTAAGTAAAACACGGAGGTGTTCTAGTTTAAATTTAAAAGCCAATGTATCTGAATCTGTCTGGGGAGGAACCCTTCCTGAATCAGAGACTTCTCCCTCAGACATCAAATCCCTCGCTCCCACTTCAGAGCGTTATGAGGGTATATCTGATACGGCTACCAAAGCGTCAGAATGCTCATAATCTGTTCTTAAAACGGAGCTATCACGCTTTGCAGGTAACACGGGCAGTTTAGATAAGAAGGCTGTAAGAGAATTATCCATGACTGCCGCTAAGTCTTGTAATGTAAAAGGGTTAGACGCACTAGAGGTAATAGGCGTCGCTTGCGCAGGCGTAACTGGTTGTGACACTTGGGGAGAGGCAGACGGGCTACCCTCGTTACCTTCAGTCTGAGAATCATCTTGGGCCACATTCTTAAGTGCAACAATATGATCTTTAAAGTGTATAGACATATCAGTACAAGTGGGACACATTCTGAGAGGGGGTTCCACCATGGCTACTAAACACATTGAAAAAGGATTTTCCTTAGTGTCAGACATGTTTAACAGACTAGTAGAGTACACAAACAGGCTTGGAATCACTTTAATCAAATAAAAAACACAATTTGAAAAAAACGTTACTGTGCCTTTAAGAGATAAAAAGAGCACACAATTTTACAAAACGGTGAAAAATGCAGCAATCTTTCTGAAATTTTCACAGTATGTAGCTAAAGCCTTAATAAGATTGCACCCCAAGTTTTAAAACGATTAACCCCTTAATGCCCAAACCGGAGCAGCCTAAAGCCAACACCTGGTTAAATCACTACAGCACCTTGCCACAGCCTTGCTGTGGCCCTACCTTCCCTTAGGGATCAGATTTGGGGGAATATAGCTTCTTTTAGGCCCTCAAACCTCAGCAGGACCCTCCATGTGAAACAGCATGAACTTCTCTGCAATTCTAACTATGCATCTGAGGCAATTAGGCCCCTCCCACTCTACTCCGGAGCTGTGAGGCTTAGTAAATCACTCCTAGGTGACTAAAAAACAGCCATGTGGTAATAACCCCAGAAAAAACCCCCAAAAGGGCTTTCAAAGTGTCTTGCAAAACTATTTTTCCTTAGCCAAACAATCGATTGCCCTGAATAAGTGTCAACCAGTATATTAGCCCTGTTATGTAAGCATTCAATTCCTTACTAAGTCTGTGAACATAGCTTACCCTCCCCTCATGGGGATATTGTCAGTCCTTCTAGCATTATCTCAGTCTTGTCTAGAAATAAATGACTGAACATACCTTATTGCAGATCACCCTGCAAACTGTTCCCCCCAACTGAAGTTTTCTGGTACTCCTCAGTCCTGTGTCAGAACAGCAGTGGATTTTAGTTACAACATGCTAAAATAATTTTCCTCTCAGCAGAAATCTTCATCACTTTTCTGCTAGAGAGTAAATAGTACAAACCGGTACCATTTAAAATAACAAACTTTTGATTGAAGATAATAAAACTACAATTCTAACACCACATTCACTTTACACTCCCGAGAGAGACCCTAGTGCTTAGAGCAAGCAAAGAGAATGACTGGGGGGTGGAGCTGGAGCTATATGGACAGCTTTGCTGTGTGCTCTCTTTGCTACTTCCTGTAGGGAATGAGAATATCCCACAAGTAAAGGATGAATCCGTGGACTGGATACACCTTGCAAGAGAAAGAGAGGCATTGTTGATTTGTGTTCGGGACCTTTCTTAGATGGGGGTGATAGTTCCAGTAAGAGAGCAGGGACTGGGATTCTATTCAAATCTGTTTGTAGTTCCCAAAAGAGGTCTATTCTAGACCTAAAGTGTCTAAAGTTTCTCAGAGTACCATCTTTCAAAATGGAGACCATTTGGTCCGTTATTCTTTTGGTACAAAAGAATCACAGTTCATGACAACCATAGACCTGAAGGATGCGTATCTTCATGTTCCCATTCACAGCGATAATCACAGGTTCCTGAGATTCGCCTTTCTAGACAAACATGATCAGTTTGTGGCTCTTCCTTTAAGCCTTGCCACAGCTCCCAGAATTTTCTCAAAAGGTTCTTGGGTCTTTCTTGGCAGTAATAAAGGTCTTGGGGTAATTGCAGGGGCTCCATACCTGGATGACATATTGGTTCAAGCGCCATCTTTTCAACAAGCAAACTCTCATACAGAGACCTTGTCTTTTCTACGTTCTTACGGATGGAAAGTGAATCTGGAAAAGAGATCCCTTGTTCCAGCTACAAGGATGGTTTTCTTAGGGACCATAACAGATTCTTTATCTATGAAAAAAAATTCTGACGGAGGTCAGAAAATCTAAAATTCTCTCCTCTTGCCTCTCTCTGCAGTCTACTGTTCAGCCATCAGTGGCTCAAAGTATGAAGGTAATTGGTCTGATGGTCGCATTCATGGATATTATTCCCTTTGCTTGATTCCATTTGAGAGCTCTGCAGTTTTGCGTGCTCAGGCAGTGAAATGGGAACCATTCGGATCTGTATCAGAGAATAGATCTAGATCAGTCGACAAGACACACTCTCCCGTGGTGGCTCTCTCAGGAGCATCTGTCTCGGGGCACCTGCTTCAGGAGATCTTCCTGGGTGATTGCAATCACGGATGCCAGCCTGCTGGGTTGGGGAGCAGTCTGGGACTCATTAAAGACGCAGAGACTATGGATTCGGGAGGAGTCTGCTCTCCTCATAATATATATATATATATATATATATATATATATATGTTTCCTCCGTTTGCACTCATTTCACAGTCCTCTGAGGAAGGACCTTCTCACTCAGGGTCAGTTCCTAAGTTGGGTTTTCTTCCTAAAGTGGTTTCGGACAGAAATATTTATCAGTAAATTGTTGTCCTTCTCCATGTCCTAATCCTTCTCATAAGGAATGGTTGTTGCACAACCTGGATGTTGTGTGTGCTTTAAAATTCTACCTACAGACGACTAAGTATTTTCGTCAGTCTTCTGCTCTGTTTGTTTCGCTGGGAAGCGTAAAGGTCAGAAGGCTACTGCTACTTCTCTTTCTCTCTGGTTGAGAAGTATGATCCGATTTGCTTATGAGACTGCTGGACAGCAGCCTCCGGAGAGAATAACAGATCATTCCACTATGGCTGTCTTGTCTTCTTGGGCTTTCAAAAATGAAGTTTCTGTGGAACAGATTTGCAAGGCTGCAACTTGTTCCTCTCTGCATACCTTTTCCAAATTTGATACTTTTGCCTCGGCTGAGGCTTCTTTTGGGAGAAACGTTCTTCAAGCGGTGGTGCCTTCTATTTAGGTCTGCCTATCTTGTTATCCCTACCTAGTCATCTGTGTCCTCAAGCTTGGGTATTGGTTCCCACTAGTAATTGATGACGTTGTGGACTCACCATATCTTAGGAAACAAAAAAAATTCCCGATAAATTTCTTTCTTTCCGGATATGGTGAGTCCACGAAGCAACCCTGTTTTTTAAGACTTATTTTTTACTAAACCTCAGGCACCTCTACACCTTTGTATTATTCCTTTTTTCCATTTCCCTTCGGTCAAATGACTAGGGATTATGGGTAGGGGAGTGACACTTAACAGCTTTGCTGTGGTGCGCTTTGCCTCCTCCTGCTGGCCAGGAATGATACTCCCACTAGTAATTGATGACGTTTTGGACTTGCCATATCCAGAAAGAAAGAAATCAGGTAAGCATACATTTTGTTTTTAAAGGGAGCTGTAGCAAATAGAAGACCCACCATACCAAAAGAAACCTAAATGTTCTGAAGCACCAAAGTACTTGTACACTTCTGTGTAACCTGTAAGCTGACCTCTGGCTATGATACACATATAATTAAGTACATAATGCCTGTGGGCAGTGTGAGTGACAAAAGAAACTTACCCAAAGAGACACCCACTACACTGTGCTTACCCCAGCTGATATGTCTTAACAGCAGAGAGACCATCTAGTACTGTACTAAACAGATATAAAGTTGGAGTACATCAACATGGCAAGACAAGAGGAGGCTGAAGGACCAGTACCAGAGATACCTGTGGCAGGCTTTTAACCACAACTCCTACAGGAAAGTACACTGCACAGCCAAGTACTCTCCTATGCCCCTCTCTTCTAAGTTTAACATTATGAGGGAGTACAGGATCACAGATCCTCCTTCAATTAAAATAAATTCCTTAAAATCCTAAATCTTCACCTGCTCCTGGCAAGGCAAAGAAAAAAAAAAAAAAAGACTGGGATATCAGAGAGGTGATAAGGATTAAAAGTTTGTGAAGTTTTTGGGTATCTTTGCCTCCCCCTGGTGGCCAGGAGTTGAATTCCCAGGAGTAATGGCTCATGGACTCAACACCTTGAGAAAAAAAAAAAAAAAATTATGCTTACCTGATAATTTAATTTCTTTTACAATATGACAAGTCCACGGATTTCATCCTTACTTGTGGGATATTAACCTCCTGCCAACAGGAAGTGGAAAAAAGCACCACAGAAGAGCTGTATATATAGCCACTCCCATCCCCTCAACCCTCAGTCATTCGGCCGAAGGTATAGGAAGAGAAAAGGAAAGGCTAAAAGGTGACTGAAGTTTACAAATAATATAAAGAAAAACAGTCTTAAAAAGAACAGGGCAGGCCGTGGACTCGTCATACCATAAAAGAAATTAATTTATCAGGTAAGCATAAATTTACTTTTCTTTTACAAAGATATGACGAGTCCACGGATTTCATCCTTACTTGTGGGAAACCAATACCAAAGCAATAGGACACGGATGAAAAGGGAGGGACAAGACAGGAACCTAAACAGAAGGAACCACTACTTTAAGAACCTTTCTCCCAAAAACAGCCTCAGAAGAAGCAAAAAGTATCAAATTTGTAAAATTTGTAAAAAAAAGTGTGAAGAGACGACCAAGTCCCAGCCTTACAAATCTGTTCAACAGATTCATTGTTCTTAAAAGCCCATGTGGAAGCCACAGCCCTAGTAGAATGAGCCATAATTCTTTCAGGAAGCTGCTGTCCAGCAGTCTCATATGCCAGGCGGATGACACTTCTCAGCCAAAAAGAAAGAGGTAGCCGTAGCTTTCTGACCCCTATGCTTTCCAGAATAGACAATGAATAATGAAGATGATTGACGAAAATCCTTAGTTGCCTGTAAGTAAAACTTTAAGGCACGGCCCACATCCAAATTATGCAACATACGCTCCTTCTTAGAAGAAGGGTTAGGACATAAGGAAGAAACAACAATTTCCTGATTAATATTCTAATTTGAAACAACCTTGGGAAGGAATCCAGGTTTGGTACGTAACACCACCTTATCAGAATGAAAAATAAGATAAGGGGAATCACACTGGAGTGCTGAAAGCTCAGAAACTCTTCTAGCAGAAGAAATAGCAACTAAAAACAGAACTTTCCAGGATAGCAATTTGATATCCATGGAATGCATGGGTTCAAACGGAACTCCTTGAAGAACTCGAAGAACTAAATTCAAACTCCAGGGAGGAGTAATTGGTCTAAATACAGGCTTAATTCTAGATAGAGCCTGACAAAAAGACTGAACATCTGGCACATTTGCCAAACGTTTGTGAAACAGAATTGACAAAGCTGAAATTTGTCCCTTTAAGGAACTTGCTGATAACCCTTTCTCCAATCCTTCTTGGAGAAAAGAGAGAATCCTAGGAATCCGAATTTTACTCCAAGAGTAACCCTTGGATCCCCACCAATAAAGATATTTACGCCATATCTTATGATAGATTTTTCTAGTGACAGGCTTTCTAGCTTGTATTAAAGTATTGATAACTGAGTCAGAGAATTCTCGCTTCGATAAAATCAAGCGTTCAATCTCCACGCAGTCAGCTGCAGAGAAATTAGATTTGGATGTTGGAATGGACCTTGAATGAGAAGGTCCTGTCTCAATGGAAGTTTCCACGGTGGCAGAGAGGACATGTCCACTAGATCCGCATACCAAGTCCTGCGTGGCCACGCAGGCGCTATCAGGATCACTGAAGCTCTCTCCTGTTTGATTCGAGCAATCACGCGTGGGAGGAGAGGAAACAGCGGAAACACATAAGCTAGGCTGAACCACCAAGGCACTGCCAAGGCATCTATCAGTTCGGCCTGGGGATCCCTTGACCGGGATCCGTATCTTGGAAGCTTGGCATTCTGTCGAGATACCATCAAATCCAATTTCCGGTCTGCCCCATCTGAGAATCAATTAGGCAAATACCTTGGGGTGAAGTTCCCACTCCGCCGGATGAAAAGTCTGTCGACTTAGAAAATCTGCTTCCCAGTTCTCTACTCCTGGGATGTAGATCGCCGACAGATGGCAAGAGTGGGCTTCCGCCCAACTGATTATCTTGGATACTTCTATCATCGCTAAGGAACTCCTTGTTCCCCCCTGATGATTGATATATGCCACAGTCGTGATGTTGTCCGACTGGAATCTGATGAATTTGGCCGAAGCCAACTGAGGCAATGCCTGAAGCGCATTGAAAATTGCTCTCAGTTCCAGAATATTGATTGGAAGTAGAGACTCCACCTGAGTCCAAACACCCTGAGCCTTCAGGGAGTTCCAAACTGCGCCCCAACCCAGAAGGCTGGCATCTGTTGTAACTTTCACCCATGAGGGTCTGCGGAAACAAGTCCCTTGGGACAGATGATCCGGCAACAACCACCAAAGAAGAGAGTTTCTGGTCTCTTGATCCAGATTTATTTGAGGAGATAAATCTGCATAATCCCCATTCCACTGTCCGAGCATGCACAGTTGCAGTGGTCTGAGATGAAAAGCGAGCAAACGGAACAATGTCCATTGCCGCTACCATTAATCCAATTATCTCCATACACTGAGCCACTGATGGCCAAGGAATGTACTGAAGTGCTCGGTATTTAGAATCTGATTTTTCTGACCTCCGTCAGAAATATTTTCATGGCTACAGTCTATCAGAGTTCCCAAGAAGGGAACCCTTGTCTGTGGGACAAGTGAACTCTTCTCTATTTTCACCTTCCAGCCGTGAGTTCTCAGAAAAGACAACACTGTGTCCGTGTGAGATTTTGTCAGATGATATGTTGACGCCTGAATCAGAATGTCGTCCAGATAAGGCGCCACTCCAAGAAGGCAATAGGCAAACCTTAGAAGCCGATGATGATCTTTGTAGATTGGAATATGAAGGTAAGCATCCTTCAAATCCACGGTAGTCATATATTGACCCTCCTGGATCATTGGTAAAATTGTTCGAATTGTCTCCATCTTGAACGATGGAACTCTTAGAAATTTGTTTAGACCCTAAGATGGGTCTGAACGTTCCCTCTTTTCTGGGAACCACAAATAGGTTTGAGTAAAACCCCTGTCCCTGTTCCAATTTTGGAACTGGACAAATAACTCCCATAGTAGACAGGTCTTTTACACAGCGTAAGAACGCCTCTCTTTTTATCTGGTTTGCAGATAATTTTGAAAGATGAAATCTCCCTCTTGGGAGAAAATCCTTGAATTCCAATTGATAACCGTGGGTTACTATTTCTAGTGCCCAGGAATCCTAAACATCTCTTGCCCAAGCCTGAGCAAAGAAAGAGAGTCTGCCTCATACTAGATCCGGTCCCGGATCGGGGGCCACCCCTTCATGCTGTCTTAGGAGCAGCAGTGGGCCTTTTGGATGGTTTACCCTTATTCCAGTTCTGATTGGGTCTCCAGACTGACTTAGATTGGGAAAGACTCATCTACATAAAGTAGATAGCCAAACCAGTACTGAAACGAGAATCAGTAGAGGTAATGGTATATAAGAGTATATAGTCGATCGGAAAAGGGAGGTAGGAGAAGAAATCTCTACGACCGATAACAGAGAACCTATGAAATAGATCCCCTAGAGGAAGACCATGGTCATCAAATAGGCAATACTCTCTTCACATCCCTCTGACATTCACTGCACTCTGAGAGGAAAACCGGGCTTCAGCCTGCTGCGAAGCGCATATCAACGTAGAAATCTAGCACAAACTTACTTCACCACCTCCATGGGAGGCAAAGTTTGTAAAACTGAATTGTGGGTGTGGTGAGGGGTGTATTTATGTTAAAATTATTTTTATTGAGATAACATCAAACATAACAAGTGTCTTATACAGTTGATTACAAAATTGTTTCATCAAGTGTTGATATGCAATAATTAGTACATTCCGTTTTCAAGTTCTCATTTTTGTCTTTGTTATCTTCCATATTCACTAAGTTCTCAAAACTAATACATCACACCTGATATTTTTCTCATGAAAGACTATGACCACATAACTCATTTTCTTATTACCAAAAGAAAATAAAAACAATTGAACAAACAAACCGAACATTTGTTCAATTAAGATCTATCAATCATATATCACTGCAACCTCCTGCAAACCAGTCTTCTAGTGTTTTTCCCTCCATCAGTAACGAAGGGGGACCTTCGTTAACTAGTTTACTCTCCCTACCTAATTTATTCGTTACATAAGCTGACATACATCTCACCTCTGTAGCTGCTTCTCTTTGAAACGCTATTCCTATCCGCCTTTGTGGTGTTGAGTTGAATTGGTTAAATTGAATGCATTATCCAGTAAAACCAGATTTTGTGAAATATATCAACCGTTCCTAATATCATTGCTGCCGTTTCATGTAAGGAGTATGTCATTTTAAATCTTTCTAGTATTTCATTCCACGTCGGCACTCCCTCCTTCCAGTATCTAGCGATACTCACCCTCGTGATTGTGCAAAGTATTCTAATGAGAGTATTGATATGTTTTTTTTTTTTTTTTTTTTATAAATTCTTTTTATTCAAGGAACACAGGTGCAATACAAAAGCAAATATAGTCACAATACATAAATCAGTGGAGAGCATAGAGCAACCATTAGGTCAAAAGCACATGCAAGGAGATAACATTACAGGGTAAGTTATTACAACTTGTAGAGCTGCAGGGTCCATTAAATGTGCAGATTACTAAAACATGTGAGAT
This sequence comes from Bombina bombina, assembly GCF_027579735.1. Classification (NCBI taxonomy): domain Eukaryota; kingdom Metazoa; phylum Chordata; class Amphibia; order Anura; family Bombinatoridae; genus Bombina; species Bombina bombina. The sequence goes on from NC_069504.1 coordinate 567,176,376, forward strand.
ATATACAGTTCCACTAGATTTAAGGTTGGCATGGTTATGGGATACACTTTTCATGAGTGGAAGTAATACTTTCAACATTTACTGAGGATTAAAATACCTGAGCAACCCATAATAAGGTCACCTGAGTTCCTTAATTTTTCTTTAAACAGACACACAGACAGACAGACGAACAAACAAACAAACAAATAATAAACAAAACAACTTATCCAAACTAAACACATATTCTAAACACAATCCCAGTTGACTTTCAAGTTAGATAGGTACGTCTTCCCTTTTGTAAGTATGTGGGCGAGCTGATAACGTATATGCCACCTAGCAATGCGAAATAAACAAGCTTATGCGTTTAAAGTGATAGAGGGTCTGCCAAAGCTCCATTAATAATAGTTTCCTTAGAGAGACACGCCTGATTCTATTAATAGGTTGTCTTGTCTAATAGTTTACCCTCCACAAATATCGGGCCAGCACTTAGATAAAAGGATATGACTGTGCAAAGTGATATCTGAGGGCCCTAACCCGCTTAGAGTGAGATAAATCATTTATATGGCTTATTGTTGGAATGGGTTATTCCAGGGATGGGTTAGTTGTTCGGCTATATCTGAGGGAAGAGATATTGGCGATATACACACCATCAACCTAAATATGATTTTTCTAGAAGAAATAGGAAAGGCTAACTTGCAGTGGGGGTGTATTGCGAAATTCGCGTGTGGATTGTACTGGAAATAGTATGCAACATGCCCAAAAGATCACGCCACTGGGGATAACCAGGACCCATGTGGGAAAGTCATACTGAAAGCTTAGTTACCTTGTATAACATTTTACAGTGAACAGTGGGTCAACATTTAAATTAGAAGATATAACTGTGTGATATAATATGTGAGGGTCCCCGTCTATTTAGAGTGAAGTAACTTGTATAGCTTGACAGTTGAATGGGTTTTTTTTAAAAATGTTTTAATTTCCTAGAAATGTCTGAGAGGAAAGATATTGGCGATATTCGTATTGTCAGCCCCAGTATGCTTTTACTGAGAAACATGAGCAAGACTTAGTTACAATGGGGGTGAATTGTCTTGTATAGATTGCACCACATGTGGTTTGCAATATTTGCCGTATTTCACTTTCCTGGGGGCAATCAGGGCATATATAAGATAACCATAACAAGAGATCAATAGGGCAATATATGTTGTTAAGAATAAATAACCATTTGTTACTGAATTACACATAGATATGGATGAATCTCTAATCTACCAGGGTGCCTTTAGATTGACCAATTCAGCCCCTAGTTAGTACAATGTTTAAACCTTATATTCTGCACAATAATGTCCAGCAAAAGCAAAATTAGGAGGGGCCATGTTGTTAGTAAACTTGTGTGAGTGAGATGTAAACCACCTAGAGGTACGATACAAATAAACTGTAACCTAAAATTGGGATCTTGTTAGTGGAAATCTACTAAACAACAACTTGCTAATGTGCTGCACCTTCCCAATGATATGGCTGGTAAGCATAGTATTGAAAATAGCTAAATTGTCAGCTGTTAGAATATAATAAAAACAAAATGCTTCTAACAAGCAGTACATTCATTATCTAAGTAAGGACACGATTCTAAGTTTATATATACAAGCAACCTGGGCTCTATCATTGACAAGACTGAATATATAAAATGGAATAAGTGAATGAGAAAACATACTGCGATGTGAACGTTGGTAATAAACAGAAAAACTGTCAGAAATAGTTGTAGTGCCTTTAACTAAAAACCATCTGCCCACACAAGAAATGCATATAATTTGTTACACATACAAGCAAGACTGAATAAACATAGCTTTGCGGCAAATATTGGGAGAGCTGTAGCGTCTATATAGCATAGGAGAATTATGTAGTTCAAAGTTAGTATAGTATAGGTGGCAGTATTCAATGTCCCGTTTGAACAATCCCCACTGTGTCCACAATATTATCCATATGCGCGCAAAAGGGGAATAAACACATGTGTCTACATAGACCCGGCTCTGCCGCGGGTACCGTAAAACAATTTAGAACAGTTTTAAACAAAACAGGTGGCCAACCGGGCCAGAGTCAAGTGCCACTGCGAGTTCAGATTCACATAGGTGTTAACCGTCTGCAACAGAGCCAAGTCCAGCATTAACTGTGAAGAGAAATCACACATGGCCTAATACCGTGCCACCAGCGTCACCTCCGTAAGTCTGTGTGTCAACCGACTCCAGTAGGACAGCGGAGGCCCAGCCGACTCCCTCTAATAAATTGTGTTTGAGCCAGCCTGTTTGTTCCCAACATACCGGTTGTTTGGGCGGGCTGTTGTCCGGTTTCGGGTATGTGGGGATCGCGTCCGCTCTTGTAAACAGCTTCGGGTCTGTAAGGAGTAGTAAGAAGCTCATTGAATAGGGTAAGATAGCAGCGTGAGGTTCGCAAATGTAGCGAGGGAGAGGCCACAGCCGTTTTCCGCAGATCACTATCTTTCCACCAGAGATGCTGTCTTCCATTTTGTGGTGCGATGTCATCTTGTAAGCTATTGTTTATTTGCGTGCCCAAGCTAATAGGTACACTCATTTTTTTAAAGAACCCAGCAGCAGTTTCCACTTCTTGCCTGCCTTGCTCTAGGTTTGTAGGTGCCTGCGTTTCACTCGAACCATCTCTGCGCTGTGGAGGCTCTGTAAGGTGATGGCGGTCAGCCCCCAAAGATGGCGGCTTAAAAGCCTGCGTCTCAAACAGTAAGCGCTGCATGGCTGCATCCAGTCTAGTGAGCCCTGGAAGGAGAAGGGTCTTTAGAGTAGAGAGTACATCTTGTACCTGGTCATCCCCAGTTAGCATAGTTACTGTCACTGGAGCCATACCGGAGAATCTGTATCAGGCAACAGTCCCTCAAGGACTTTAATTTAGTCAAGTCAATTGACTTCCAGGGGAGAAGCGGTAGAGAGGCCTCTATCTGCTTAAGGTTCACGGACAGCTTGCCTGTCAAGTGAGATGCAGATGGCGTAGAAAGAAGGCAGATTTGCAGATATTAGCTGAGGATTTCTGCAGAGCTAAGGGTTCCTGCTGCCATCTTCTAGGTCCGCCCACCGGAAGTCCGAGTATTGATATGTTTATTGAAATTTGGCAAAGGAGCATTTAACAATCCCGGAGATACAGTTAAAGAAACTTGCTCCTCTAAAAGAAAGCTAAGATGAGTTGAGAGCTTGGTCCAGATGTGGGCTACTATGGGGCATTCCCACCACATGTGTATGTAGGTTCCGATTGAGTTGCATCCCCTGTAACAGTTTCTACTTCTGCCCTCTGTATAATGTGATGTTTTAATTGGCGTCAAATACCACAGAAAGATGGTCTTGAGGCTGTTTTATCGTAGATCAGTACTAATTAGTCCCTTGCACGGGGAATGGAATAGGTCCTGCCATTCTGGCATTTCCAATATTGTGTTTGTGTCTGTTTCCCATCTAAGCATTATAGGAGATTTAATGCTTTCCCCTGAATTTTGTATTGCCAAATATAGTTGTGAGATGGATTGCCTAGGTCTTCTCATTGTACTACATAGTCTCTCCAGTGTGGTGCTGGGTTGTGTGCAAATGTTTGGTATGAATTTATTCAGGGCCAACATTATTTGTAAGTATAGATACCATTTGAGGGAAAAAGGTGTTAGTTTATCCTGTATCTGATTAAAAGTCAGTGGCTTATTATTTGTTAGGAGTTCTCCCACCCTGTAGAGCCCCTTATACTCCCATTTTTCTAGCTGTTTTCGATATTCATTCGGGATAAGGTATTTGATTGGTATCTTGGAGGAAAACTCTGGCATCCTCCCCTTCCCATGCGCCATCGCCCTCCAATGATCAAGCGAGAGTATAGTAACAGGGCAGAATTTTTTAATCTGGTGCTGAGGTAGCAATCTATCCCAGATCAGATCACCTGGTGACTCAAGATTTCCTATCCCTGCCTCCAGCTCCTTCCACACCAAATCTCCTACTGGTGAGCCCAACAGAGCATTTTCGGCCAGCCTAGCTGCCTCGTAATAGTTTAGTAGATTAGGGACCCCTACACCCCCTAGCTGCCTATGTTTGGTTAGTATTATATGGGGGGATTCTTGCCATTTATAAAAAACAGAATTTATGTTTACCTGATAAATTTCTTTCTCCTACGACAGGGGTATCCAAACTTTGCTCTCCAGAGGTTTTGGAACTACATTTCCCATGATGCTCAGCTAGATAAAATGCTGGCTGAGCATCATCGGAAATGTAGTTCCAAAACCTCTGGAGAGCAAAGTTTGGACACCCCTGTCCTACGGTGTATCCGGTCCACGGCTTCATCCTTACTTGTGGGATATTCTCAATCCCTACAGGAAGTGGCAAAGAGAGCACACAGCAGAGCTGTCCATACAGCTCCCCTCAGGCTCCGCCCCCCCCGTCATTCGACCGACGGTTAGGAGAAAAAGGAGAACCATAGGGTGCAGTGGTGACTGTAGTTTACAAAAATACATTTAAACCTGACCAAATGCCAGGGTGGGCCGTGGACCGGATACACCATAGGAGAAAGAAATTTATCAGATAAACATAAATTCTGTTTTCTCCTACATTGGTGTATCCGGTCCACGGCTTCTTCCTTACTTGTGGGAACCAATACCAAAGCTTTAGGACACGGATGAAGGGAGGGAACAAGTCAGGTAACCTAAACGGAAGGCACCACTGCTTGTAAAACCTCTCTCCCAAAAATAGCCTCCGAAGAAGCAAAAGTATTGAATTTGTAAAATTTGGCAAATGTATGCAGTGAAGACCAAGTCACTGCCTTACAGATCTGTTCAACAGAAGCCTCATTCTTGAAGGCCCATGTGGAAGCCACAGCTCTAGTAGAGTGAGCTGTAATTCGTTCAGGAGGCTGCCTTCCAGCAGTCTCATAAGCCAACCGGATGATGCTTTTCAGCCAGAAAGACAGAGAGGTCGCAGTCGCCTTTTGACCTCTCCTCTTGCCAGAATAGACGACAAACAAGGACTATGTTTGTCTGAAGTCTTTAGTTGCTTTTAGATAAAACTTCAAAGCACGAACCACATCAAGATTGTGTAACAGACGTTCCTTTTTAGAAACTGGATTAGGACACAGAGAAGGAACAACTATTTCCTGGTTAATATTCTTATTGGAAAGCACTTTTGGAAGAAAACCAGGCTTGGTACGTCAAACGACCTTATCTGTATGAAACACCAGATAGGGTGAATTACACTGCAAAGCAGACAATTCAGAAACTCTTCTAGCAGAAGAAATAGCTACCAAAAACAAAACTTTATAAGATAGTAACTTAATATCTATGGAATGTAGAGGTTCAAACAGAACCCCTTGAAGAACTGAAAGAACTAAACAGACTCCATGGAGGAGCTACAGGTCTGTAGACAGGTTTGATTCTGACTAAAGCCTGTACAAACGCCTGAACATCTGGCATGGCTGCCAGACGCTTGTGTAACAAAACAGACAGAGCAGATATCTGTCCTTTTAAGGAACTAGCTGACAGACCTTTCTCCAATCCTTCTTGGAGAAAAGATAGTATCCTTGGAATCCTAATTTTACTCCATGAGTAACCCTTGGATTTGCACCAGCAAAGATATTTCCACCATATCTTATGGTAAATTTTCCTGGTGACAGGCTTTCTAGCCTGGATCAGAGTATCTATAACTAATTCCGAAAACCCACGCTTAGCTAGAATCAAGTGTTCAATCTCCAAGCAGTCAGTTGCAGAGAAACTAGGTTTGGATGTTCGAATGGACCTTGAATTAGAAGGTCCTGCCTCAAAGGTAGCTTCCATGGTGGAACCGATGACATATTCACCAGGTCTGCATACCAAGTCCTGCGTGGCCACGCAGGAGCTATCAGAATTACCGAAGCCTTCTCCTGTTTGATCCTGGCTACTAGCCGGGGGAGAAGAGGAAACAGTGGAAAGACATAAGCTAGATTGAACGACCAAGGCGCTACTAAGGCATCTACCAATGTCGCCTTGGGAACCCTGGGCCTGTAACGTGGAACTTTGGAGTTCTGACGTGACGCCATCAGATCCATATCTGGAATGCCCCATAGTTGAGTTAACTGGGCAAAAACCTCCGGGTGAAGTTCCCACTCCCCCGGATGGAAAGTCTGACGACTCAGATAATCCGCTTCCCAGTTGTCCACTCCTGGGATGTGAATTGCTGATAGATGGCAGAAGTGATCCTCTGCCCATTTGATGATCTTGGATACCTCCCTCATCGCCAGGGAACTCTTTGTTCCCCCCTGATGATTGATGTACGCTACAGTCGTCATGTTGTCCGACTGAAATCTGATGAATTTGGCCTCCGCTAGTTGAGGCCATGCCTGGAGCGCATTGAATATCGCTCTCAATTCCAAAATGTTTATCGGGAGAAGAGATTCTTCCTGAGACCATAGACCCTGAGCTTTCAGGGACTCCCAGACCGCACCCCAGCCTAAGAGGCTGGCGTCGGTCGTGACAATGATCCACTCCGGTCTGCGGAAACTCATTCCCTGAGACAGGTGATCCTGAGACAACCACCAGAGGAGTGAGTCTCTGGTTTTCTGGTCCATTTGTATCTGGGGAGACAAATCTGCATAATCCCCATTCCACTGTTTGAGCATGCACAGTTGCAATGGTCTTAAATGAATTCGGGCAAAGGGAACCACGTCCATTGCCGCAACCATTAGTCCTATTACCTCCATGCACTGAGCTATGGAGGGTTGAGGAATGGATTGAAGGACTCGACAAGTGTTCAAAAGTTTTAATTTCCTGACCTCTGTCAGAAAGATTTTCATTTCTACCGAGTCTATTATTGTTCCCAGGAAGGGAACCCTTGTGAACGGGGACAGAGAACTCTTTTCTATGTTCACCTTCCACCCGTCAGACCTTAGAAAGGCTAGAACAATGTCCGTATGAGCCTTTGCTTTGTGAAAGGATGACGCTTGTATTAAAATGTCATCTAGGTAAGGTGCTACTGCAATGCCCCTTGGCCTTTGCACCGCTAGAAGGGACCCTAGCACCTTTGTGAAAATTCTGGGAGCAGTGGCCAATCCGAAGGGAAGAGCCACGAACTGGTAATGCTTGTCCAGAAAGGCGAACCTCAGGAACTGATGGTGATCTTTGTGGATAGGAATATGCAGGTACGCATCCTTTAAGTCCACGGTAGTCATATATTGACCCTCCTGGATCATTGGTAAAATTGTCCGAATGGTTTCCATTTTGAATGATGGAACTCTGAGGAATTTGTTTAGGATTTTTAAATCCAGAATTAGCCTGAAAGTTCCTTCCTTTTTGGGAACTACAGACAGGTTTGAGTAAAATCCCAGTCCTAGTTCTGCTGTTGGAAGTGGGTGTATCACTCCCATTTTTAAAAGGTCTTCTACGCAATGTAAAAATGCCTGTCTCTTTATCTGGTCTAAAGATAAGCGAGACATGTGGAACCTTCCCCTTGGAGGAAGGTCCTTGAATTCTAGAAGATACCCCTGAGAGACAATTTCTAGTGCACAGGGGTCCGGAACATCTCTTGCCCAAGCCTGAGCAAAGAGAGAAAGTCTGCCCCCTACTAGATCCGGTGCCGGATCGGGGGCTACCCCTTCATGCTGTCTTGGTAGCAGCAGCAGGCTTTCTGGCCTGTTTACCCTTGTTCCAGCCTTGCAATGGTTTCCATGCTGGTTTGGGCTGGGATGCGTTACCCTCTTGCCTAGTGGCTGTAGAGGTGGAAGCCGGTCCGTTCCTGAAATTGCAAAACGAAAGAAAATTAGACTTATTTTTAGCTTTGAAAGGTCTATCCTGTGGAAGGGCATGGCCCTTTCCCCCAGTGATATCTGAAATAATTTCTTTCAACTCTGGCCCGAATAGGGTCTTACCCTTGAAAGGAATATTAAGCAATTTTGTTTTGGACAACACATCCGCCGACCAAGATTTTAACCAAAGCGCTCTGCGCGCCACGATTGCGAAACCAGAATTTTTCGCCGCTAATTTAGCTAACTGCAAAGCGGCATCTGTAATGAAAGAATTAGCCAACTTCAGGGCGTGAATTCTGTCCATGACTTCATCATAAGAAGTCTCCTTCTGGAGCGAGTTTTCTAGTTCCTCAAACCAAAAAGCCGCTGCAGTGGTTACAGGAATAATGCAAGAAATTGGTTTAAGAAGAAAACCCTGTTGAACAAAAATTTTCTTAAGTAAACCTTCTAATTTTTTATCCATAGGGTCTTTGAAAGCGCAACTGTCTTCTATTGGTATAGTCGTGTGCTTAGCTAGAGTTGAAACTGCCCCCTCTACCTTAGGGACCGTCTGCCACGCGTCCCTTCTGGGGTCAACAATTGGGAACATTTTCTTAAATATAGGAGGGGGAACAAAAGGTACACCTGGCCTCTCCCACTCCTTAGTCACGATATCCGCCTCCCTCTTAGGTATCGGAAACGCATCAGTGTGTACTGGGACCTCTAAGAATTTGTCCATTTTACACAATTTTTCAGGGACCACCAAAGGGTCACAATCATCAAGTGTAGCTAGGAACTCCTTAAGTAGGGCGCAGAGGTGTTCTAGCTTAAATTTAAATGCTATGGTATCAGGCTCTGCCTGCTGAGAAACTTTTCCTGTGTCAGAAATTTCTCCCTCAGACAGGCCCTCCCTCACCGCCAAGTCAGATTGATGTGAGGGCACTACAGATAAATTATCCTCTGCATCTGCTTGCTCATTTTCTGTATTTAAAACTGAGCAATCACGCTTCCTTGGAAAAGCTGGCAGTTTGGATAAAAATGCTGCGAGAGAATTATCCATTACTGCCGCTAACTGTTGCATAGTAATAGCAATTGGTGCGCTAGATGTACTGGGCATCGCTTGCGCGGGCATAGCTGGTGTTGACACAGAAGGAAGGGATAGCGGGCTATCCTCACTACCTTAAGCTAAAAAATCATCTTCAACCAGCATAGAGCCCTTAATATAAGCCATAATTTTATACAGAGTCTAAGAAAAATGGCTTACCTATCCCTGAGGGAATTTCTGACAGTCTTCTAGCATTACATGGTCTTGTTAGAAAAATGACTGATCATACCTGAAGCAGTTAAGCCTGCAAACTGTTCCCCCCAACTGATGTTCTCTGGTATTCAACAGTCCTGTGTGGAAACAGCAATGGATTTTAGTTACTGGTGCTAAAATCATATTCCTCTCAGCAGAAATCTTCATCACTTTCTGCTTCAGAGTAAATAGTACAAGCCGGCACTATTTTAAAATAACAAACTCTTGATAGAAGAAATAAAAAACTACAACTAACACCAAATACTCTTTACCACCCCCGTGGAGATGCTACTAGTTAGAGCTGCAAAGAGAATGACTGGGGGGGCGGAGCCTGAGGGGAGCTGTATGGACAGCTCTGCTGTGTGCTCGCTTTGCCACTTCCTGTAGGGATTGAGAATATCCCACAAGGATGAAGCCGTGGACCGGATACACCAATGTAGGAGAAAGGTTAATTTCTGATTGTAAAATTTTTAGGTCAGTTTTTTGGATTGAGTCCTAAACAGATATAAAATCCTTGGTAAAAAATTCATCTTTATGGCGGATATTCTGCCGTACCAGGAAAAGTTTAGTAGTCTCCATTTAGCGATATCTGAGCGTAGTTCTTTAAACAGGAGAAGATAATTTACCTTATACAAGTCTGTATATTGTGTCGGTAGCTTAATTCCTAGATATTTAATGTGATCTAACCCAAGAAAATGAAAAGTTTAACTCATGAATTTTTTTGTGTGGGCTGGTAAAGCTATGGCCATTGCCTCACTTTTGTCCATATTTATCTTGTAGCCCGACACTAGAGAGAACCGCTGTAGAATGTCATATAGACCTGTAAGAGATGTCAGGGGTCTGGTCAGTGTCAACAAGACATTGTCCGCGAATAGAGAAATCTTATAGTCTGTGTTTTTAATTTTAAGTCCGGTTATCTCGGGCGAATGTCTGATTATTGGCTGCCAGCGGTTCCATGCATAAGGCAAACAATAATGGAGAGAGCGGGCAGCCCTGTCTCGTACCATTTTTTATGTGTATTAGTTTGGAATAGTGTCCCATGGCCCTCACCGTAGCAGTAGGGTTGGAGTATATACTACGCAGGGCTTCTACAAAGGGGCCTTTAAATCCCATTCTATCCAGGACTGTGAACATATATATATCCAATCAACTCTGTCAAACGCCTTCTCCGCATCCAATTATAGGATCAGAGGTGTTTTCATCCGGTCAAGCTGGGCTATTGTTGTTACAATTTGTAGTAGTTAGATATCAAAAAGCGCCTAGCTAAAGGCTATGGGAAATGGGTCTAGAAGGCAGATAGTCCTAGCTGTCTATAAATGATAATTCTACATATATAAGTTACCAGTGCAAAGTTGTTGTATTAAACGAATTTGATAATTTATTTGACAAGTGCAATGTAAAATTAAAATTTAAACAATATAATGGTTAAACATGGATCCATGTGTTAAAAACATTTAGTAAAAATCTAGTTACAAATAACAATCGATAATCGTATTAAAATCACAATAAGTTGACATAAATATTCTGATTAAATTACAGGTATTGAGTGTGTGATATCACCAACCGGTTAGGGTCGTAAAATTTGATTAAAAAGTTCTTAGTCTTATTGTGTCCTCTTCTTGGAGTGTGAAATAAGTGAAAAAGATGTGATAAAAAAGATGTGATGAAAAAATATCTATCCAGATAATTGAAAAATTAAAAAATATTAAAAAAATAAAAAAATATATAAAATATATATATAAAAAATATAAAAATTAATGTCCAAAAATATCTTTGTGCTCAAATATATCCAATAAATTGTATCCAATAAGTTACTTTGTGTTCACTGTGGTATAAAATGAATGGTGACTGATGGAAATCCTCCCTCTGGGAATCTCCTTAGTAGGTGATTGTTGTGTTTTATTTGTGAGGTATTCGGTCTGTGATATAGACTCAATCCTTATATAAAACCTGCAAACAACAGAAATGACATAGTGCAATAATGCTACAGATGTGATAAAAGTATTAAAATGTTGCTCACCAATTGCTGTCAACGCGTTTCGGCCTCTTAGTTAGGCCTTTCTCAAGACTACCTTTTCTTAAGATAGTCTTGAGAAAGGCCTAACTAAGAGGCTGAAACGCGTTGACAGCAATTGGTGAGCAACATTTTAATACTTTTATCACATCTGTAGCATTATTGCACTATGTCATTTCTGTTGTTTGCAGGTTTTATATAAGGATTGAGTCTATATCACAGACCGAATACCTCACGAATAAAACACAAACAACAATCACCTACTAAGGAGATTCCGAGAGGGAGGATTTCCATCAGTCACCATTCATTTTATACCACAGTGAACACAAAGTAACTTATTGGATACAATTTATTGGATATATTTGAACACAATATTTTCACAATCTTATTATTTTTTATCTCTTCACATTTTGGGCATTTCACAATTACAAAAACGTTTTTGGAATTAGAGCACAAAGATATTTTTGGACATTAATTTTTATATTTTATATATATATTTTTTGATATTTTTTAATTTTTCAATTATCTGGATAGATATTTTTTCATCACATCTTTTACACTTATTTCACACTCCAAGAAGAGGACACAATAAAAGACTAAGAACTTTTTAATCAAATTTTACGACCCTAACCGGTTGGTGATATCACACACTCAATACCTGTAATTTAATCAGAATATTTATGTCAACTTATTGTGATTTTAATACGATTATCGATTGTTATTTGTAACTAGATTTTTACTAAATGTTTTTAACACATGGATCCATGTTTAACCATTATATTGTTTAAATTTTAATTTTACATTGCACTTGTCAAATAAATTATCAAATTCGTTTAATACAACAACTTTGCACTGGTAACATATATGTAGAATTATCATTTATAGACAGCTAGGACTATCTGCCTTCTAGACCCATTTCCCATAGCCTTTAGCTAGGCGCTTTTTGATATCCAACTACTACTATATATTATCTTCAGGGGCAGCTAGGTACCCCATTATCTTAAAGCTTCTTTGGGAACATTATGAGCGCTGTGAGACAACATCTAAAACAGTTGTTACAATTTGTCTAACGTTTTCAGGTGCTTCCCTGCCTGCCACAAATCCCACCTGATCTGGGTGTACTATACTCGGCAAGATACACTTTAATCTATTCGCCAAAATTTTAGTAAAGATCTTCAGATCCTGGTTTATAAGGGAGATGGGCCTGTAGCTGGCACACTTCTGTGAGTCTTTACCTGGTTTGGGTATCACGACTATCCTAGCTCCAAGTAAATCATATGGGATCTCATACCCCTGCATAATATAATTCGAAAATTTGACTAAGTGTGGTGTCAGAGAGGATTTAAATAATTTGTAGTATTCTCCGGGTAGTCCATCAGGACCCGGGGCCTTTCCTGGTTTCAAATCTTTAATAGCCCTCAGTACCTCATTTGCAGTTATCGCTTGATTTAAACTATCTCTATCTTTTTCTGGTATAGAGGGCAAGTGAGTGTCATCCAATAATTTTGTTAGTATGGATTGGGTGACATGAGTCCCCTCGTATAAAGTGCTATAATATTGGGCGAAGCAGTCTACAATTTCTTGTGGGTGGGTGGTTGTAGTGCCATCTTGTTTTTGGATCTGTGCTATAGAGGCAGTTCTCATCCGTTCACGAATTCTATTTGCTAGGTATCTGACTTATTTGCATATATATAGTAATTTGTCTTAAGCTGAAAAGCTGCTTTGACTGCTTGATCATTTAGGATAGCTGCAAGTTCTGTCCGTTTACCTGGAAGCTGTATCAGTGTGGTTTTAGATTGTGTGAGTTTATGCTGTCTCTCCAGTGCATCTCTTTCTGTAAGGCTACTCTCTGTATATGTCGCTTTTTGAGAAGACCAGATTTTTCCTTTATAAGTAATCCCCTCAAATAAGTCTTGTGTGCTGCCCATGTCATGATAGGGTTGGCCATCGTCCCTGTGTTAATGCCCCAGTATTCTAACATACTACGTTCCACTGCAGTGTGGATTGTAGGGTCCTTTAGGCAGATGGGGGCATATGTCCATGATCTGGTCCTACTCGGGACTTAGATACTGCCCAGTGTAAGCTGTACTATGGAGTGGTCTGACCACACACATGAATGAATGTTTGAGTTTATCAGGATGGACTGCAAAAACTGGCTGACGAATATATAGTCCAGCTTACTGTATGTTTTGTGTGCCGCTGAGAAAAAGGTTGTGTCATTTGTGTATCCATATAGTGTTTTCCAGGAGTCTATCAATAAGCCTGTGGTTAGATAATCTTGTATTGCCCTAATCATCATGCATTGTTTATTTTGTTTATTGGTAAGTGGGGAAATGTGTTGTTTGGATTGCAGTGTAAGGTCTACAATGAAATCTCCAGCAAAAATTGTCCTAGTTTGGGACCACCCTGTCAAAAGATGTGTAATTTGTCTGAAAAAAAGCATCTTGTTTGTCATTAGGTGCGTAGATATTGCAGAACAAAATATCAGTATTCTGAATTTGGCCTTTCACAATGAGGAATCTGCCCTCTTTGTCTTCAATTGTCTCCTGGTGTATAAAGGGCAGGGAGGAATGTATTAATATGGATACCCCATGTTTTTTAAGAGTCAGAAGTAGAGTGATAATGGTGTCGGAAATCTCTAGTCCAGTATCTAGGTATTTGAGATTTTAAGAAATGTGTTTTTTTGGAGAAAGATTACATTTGCTCTCAGAGATCTATATTGTGTAATTACCATCCTACATTTAATGTCTGAGTTCAGTCCTCTAACATTATGTGAAATTAAGTTAATAATCCAAGAGTCCATCCATCTCAGTGGTTAGGTGCTTGCTATCATATAGAAAGTTCTCTGTGAGTAACGTACAAGTAGGAGAGAAGACACTATAGCAGTAAAATCTATCCAAATTTAGACATATTATACAAGAAAATATATTACCCCTCACATTGGGTCTCCTTCCCACTTATCTGGATATCTTAGGGGAGGTTAAGTAGTTGCAGTGATATTGTGACCAAATGAACATAACAGTTGTGTAGCATGAGCATTCCCATACCAAACCAGTAACATTAACTAAAAAAGAAAAAATAGAATAATAACAAAACATGATAACATTAATGTGTAGGATATACACTACATCTGTGTACATACGGTAATTACACATTGGGGTAGGTGTGCATTGTTAAGCTGTGTACATCATAAAAAATAAACATTGCTATTATAAGAGTATGTAAATTAGTTTTGGCCAATTTTATTAACCATGGAAACAAATGAAACCATCTTTGGAAGGTCTTACCTCGACATCTATGGTGATAGGTATTTAAAAGGATTAATACCTTAGCTTCTGCCTCAATTCTTTCTCTAGTTGGTCAGAGTCCGTGAGGCAGAACATAATGAGCTTACCTACAAAGATATACTAATCTGCTAGATGTCTTAAGTGATTGGGGTCTCCAATAGAAGGTCCCCTAGTCCTGAGCTGTCCTTTTAGCCTGTTTTCAAGGAAGAATGTCTGCTGTGTCTATTCAGGATCAGGAATCTTTCAGGTTTTCTGCTACTTTTTCGCCACCTTGGTCCATCTGTCTCTAGTGGGGAATGCTTGATGAGTAGATTGATGAGCTGCTTCCTGCTCTTGGGATGATGACGGCAGATCTGGGCACTCGAGTTTCAGCAATTTACAAATATTTGGTATCTCTGCTGGGTCTTTAAGTGACATTGTTTTTCCTTCATGCAGAATATTGAGAGAAAATGGGAATCCCCCATCTATAGGGTATTTGGTTCTTGCGTAAAAGTTGCGTAAGGGGCCGCATAGTACTACGCCTTTGGAGTGTTCTCAGACACAAGTCCTGAAAAAACTGGATGACCGAGCCTTTAAATTTGAAGGTGGGGTTTTCTCTTGCCGCTGTTAAAATTTCTTCTTTGTCACGGAATCACAGCATCTTAATTATAATGTCTCTTGGTGGGTCTCCTTTTTTGGGTTTAGCTCTTAAGGCTCTGTGTGCTCTCTCCATTTCAAATTTACCTTCTTCCTTGTTATCCGTGATGGCTTGAAATAGTTTTAAGAGAAACTCAAGGAGCTCTAGTGTTAATGTTTCAGGAACCCCTTTTAATCTTAGATTGCACCTGCGGCTCCTGTTCTCCAAATCCTCCATTTTATCCTGCATTTCTTCTATATCTTGTTGCTGGGAGGACATATGTTGGGAGAGGGTATTTATATATTCAATTGTGGCTTCTTTTTCTTCCAAAGATTCAATTCTGGTACCTAAGTCCAGAATATCCTGTTTGATGTCTGTTAAACTATTGGTGACACTGGTCTAACGTATCCATCTTCTCCCACATCTTATTGAAAATATTATTGATGTCCTGCTTAGACATTAGATTTTTAAGGTCTGCTTTAGTTGCTGGAGTTTGATCCATTTTAGTGTTTTGAGAGTCAGTGTCAGAATCCATTTCTTCCTCTAACAGTGATGTTTCTGTTTCTTGACCCTTGTCTCCTTTGGAAGACTTGAAAAAAGGGTGCTTTGTAGACAGTTTTGGTCCCACTCCTGTTTTATTTTGTTTCCTGGCAGACATGTCTGTATCAGTACTATGAGATCTTATCTGTATGCAACAAAATCAAGCAGTCTGTCTTCTTCCAGCTTTTATATATAAAAATAAACCAATAAAGAGTATCTGCAGCAGTTAACAGAGAATTGATATGAATCTCAAGCCTTAGATCAGTAATTATAAATAGCACCCCTTTTACAGCATAGGGTTTCTTATATCCTGCAACTCTCCAGTATTCAAGTCTTTCATTTATATTTACATCACCGATGTGTGTTTAGCTTATATTACCTTCCTACCTTCAATTCTCATGTCTCCATTTTAGCTGTAGTAATGATTTTATCCTTTTCTAGGGCACATCCCTATCAGTGGCTATAACATTCCCCAGACCTCCAGCTCGTTATATAGTGTAGGGCTTATAAGGTGTTTACAGTCCCTTGTTCAAAAATAGTCCCTTTTGGTGTGTTTAGACAGGTTGAGCAAGCCTAGTTTTATTCCTTGCCCCGTAGCTTATTTGAGCCAGAGTCTGTCTTCACAACACAGTCACTGTAACGCTTGTAACTGCGTCAGTGCTGTGTAAAGATGGCGGCTCCCACTGCCATGTAGCTCCTCCCTCCGCCTCCCCGGGAAATGCTAAGCATATGTCGGGCCGTTTTAGATTGCTCACCCGGTCCGATGGCATAAGCGGTAAGTTGCTGCGGGAGTCTTCCCTCCTTGTCTCTGGTGCCACACTGCTCTGCCGCCCTCCCTCACAGTTCTCCTAAACCACGGCCATATCTCTCCATGAGCTAGGCAGAGATGCGCTGCTCTGCTAAATGTCGCTCAATCTTGTTTTCCGTAGATTCGCTTGATTCCCTGTGTCACAGGAGAGTTTTCCCTCAACCTTCAGCCAAATCGCATCATAATCAGACTGCTTAGCACTCTTTACTTGCTCAGCATGCACGGAGCTCAGTGACTAAGCAGCCATCACCGTGCTCCTCCCGGCTCCGCCCCGTGAGGGGTGTATATAAAGGGATTTTGAGGTTTGGGAAACTTTGCCCCTCCTGGTAGGAATGTATATCCCATACGTCACTAGCTCATGGACTCTTGCCAATTACATGAAAGAAATTCCCTTCCTGCTTTGTGGAAGCAGCAGCGGGGGGTCCCCCTTTAAAGTTCCGAAAGGAACAAAAATTATTCTGTTTACCCCTCATTTTAACCGACTTATCCTGAGGTAGGGCATGGCCTTTACCTCCTGTAATATCAGAAATTATTTCCTTCAATTCTGGCCCGAAAATGGTCTTACCTTTAAAGGGAATAGCTAAAAGCTTGTTTTGATGACACATCAGCACACCAAGATTTGAGCCATAATGCTCTACGTGCTAAAATAGCAAACCCTGAATTTTTTGCCGCTAATTTAGCAATTTGAAAAGCGGCATCAGTAATAAAAGAATTAGCTAGCTTGAGAGCCTTAATTCCATCTAAAATGTCATCTAATGGAGTCTCAACCTTAAGAGACTCTTCTAGAGCCTCAAACCAAAAAGCTGCTGCAGTAGTTACTGGAACAATGCAAGCCGTAGGTTGTAAAAGAAACCCCTTATTAACAAATATTTTCTTTAGTAGACCCTCTAATTTCTTATCCATAGGGTCCTTAAAAGCACAACTATCCTCAATGTGTATAGTAGTAGGCTTAGCTAGGGTAGATATAGCTCCCTCTACTTAAGGGACCGTTTGCCATGAGTCCCGAATATCTGATATGGGAAACATTTTCTTAAAATTAGGAGGGGGAGAAAACGGTATACCTGGTCTATCCCATTCCTTTCTAATAATTTCCGAAATTCTCTTAGGAACCGGAAAAACATCAGTGTAAGTAGGTACTTCCAAATATTTATCATTTTACACAATTTCTCTGGAGGAATCACAATAGGGTCACAATCATCCAGAGTCGCTAAAACCTCCCTAAGTAACAGGCGGAGTTGTTCAAGCTTAAATTTAAATGACATAACATCCGAATCTGTCTGAGGTAAAACATTCCCTGAATCAGAAATTTCACCTTCAGACAGTAATTCCCTGATCCCCAATTCAGAGCACTGTGAGGGAACATCGGAAATAGCTAATAAAGCATCAGAGGATTCAGTATTTACATTAATACCTGACCTACTGCATTTACCCTGCAACACTGGTAATTTAGATAATACCTCTGTAAGGGTAGTTGACATAACTGCAGCCATCTCCTGCAGAGTAAAAGATGTAGACGCACTAGAAGTACTTGGCGTCGCTTGTGTGGGTGTTAAAGGTTGTGACACTTGGGGAGAATTGGATGGCATATCCTGATTCTCTTCAGACTGAGAATCATCCTTAGACACACACTCTTTATTTAAAATATGCTTTTTACATTGTAATGCCTTTTCAGTACAAGAGTTACACAATGTTAGAGGGGGTTGCACAAAAGATTCTAAACACATAGAACAATGAGAATCCTCAATGTGAGACATGTTGAACAGACTAGTAATACCACAAAAGTCGTTTAAACACTTATTTATTGCAAAAAATAAAACGTGTACTGTGCCTTTAAGAAAATAAAACGTGAACAATTTTTCCAAAAAGCTCAATTAACGTTATAATTATCTCCAAACTTAATTAAGATCGTTGGTTAATCCAAAAATTACTGCACTCAAAAGCAAGGGCAGAAATAAAGCTTTAAAGTACTTATATTCAACAACTAGTCAAAATATAAACAAAAATACCTTCTGTACCTCGCTCTGCTGTGGCGCCTACCTGCCCCCAGGGTACTTCGAAACATGTTTCCAACCCTTCAGACCAGCTATACAGTCCAGGAGCCACCGGAGTTACTGTTTGCTGCTGCTGAGCCTGAAGGAAGTGCGCATCTGAGCGTGCGAAAATAAGCCCTGCCCCTTAAGGTCGATGCTGGAGTAGGCCCAAACACAACCGCATGGGAATGCGGTTTTGCACGTAAGTTAATGCACAACACAGAATACAACCCCTCAAACCAAAAAACAAATAAGTTTAAATGACAAGAATAAAAAACGTAATACATCGTTTTTTTTTAATAGTCTCCCATGTCACATAACCCAAATAAAGTTGACCAATGATAAATATAATATAGGGACTCCAGTAATATCCCTCTTATAAAATAGGATTACTGCTTACCCCATTCCCATACAGGGAAATAATGCCAGCCAGTTCTGATACACCAAGTCTCCTCAGAATAAAAGGCTGCACATACCTTAATGCTGCTTGTAGTATGAATCCGGTCTCCACACTGAAGATGTCTCATGGTTACCTTCAGAAGTCTTGTGGGAACCAGCGTAAATCTTAGTTACAACTGCTAAGATCATCAACCTCAAGGCAGAAATCCTCTTCCATATCCCCCTGAGGAAAATAGTATGCACCGGTACCATTTAAAATAAAAAACTTCTTAATTGAATAAACTAAAACTAACACCTCACTTTACCATGTCTTCCTAGTATAACACAGGCAAAGAGAATGACTGAGGGTGGAGGGGGTGGGAGGGGCTATATATACAGCTCTGCTGTGGTGCTCTTTGCCACTTCCTGTTGGCAGGAGGTTAATATCCCACAAGGATGAAATCCATGGACTCGTCATATCTTTGTAAAAGAAATATGATTCACATTACTTGACTGTTCTCCATTTACACATAATTATGGACAAAACTTAAAATAGAATTGCAAGAGAGGAAGTCTTAAAAATATTTACTTATAAATATCTCTTTGTTCGCTAAGAGGTGAGAATAGTAACGCCCTACAGCAGTGTAATCTAGTTTTGGGCACAAATCAGAAACAAGAAAAAACAAAACAACAAAAATGTTTTATTAATTTCACCTAAAAAGTATATAGTACATCAAATGATGAAAAATATTGCGGCCAGGATTCACAAACACGAGCACTTTGCAAACATAGAAGATTAAACACTGCTGGTTAAGAAATGCAGAAACATTTTGTACTTAAAGTGTTTAAATGTCAATGAGACCAGATAATGTTATATAACATTAAAAAAAAATCCCTGCACTACTATATTTTGAAATTGTTTGCTAATTAAAACACAGGATCCAAACAGTTTAGAGTATGGATGCTTTTGTATGACATTAGCTCAATAATTCAACACAACCATTAAAATGCATCTGCCGTAGAGCAAAATTAAAATTACAAAAAAAATAATAATATATATATATTTATCAGTCCTGTTCAGTTTAGACATCTTTACAAGAAATTAATAAGCCATCCAGAAACCAAAAATAGAAAGCTCAAAATCTTCTCTGAGGTCCACCCTTAAAAGTTTTAAATCCCGCACCACTGCCCCTTTGCATGGATGCTCCTGGAATCTGCACAGGTCTGTTAATGGCTGAATTACTAGAAACGAAAAAGAGAAAGAAAACATTTTAATATTTCCATTATATACTCTCTTTAATAAATGTTAATTATTAATTTATAAATCATTTAGGCATTTTAATCAATGCAGTTTTGTTAATGTCAAAAGTTAACAAATTTCATACAATTTTAGGCGATTCAAAATTCATGTTAAGTATATACAATTTTTCAGTTGGATATTTTTTATTGATCTCTAGTATATGTAAAGATCAATAATAATAATGAAGTCTACAATAGGTGCAAGTCATTTTTAACATGTCAGAACATAACAGCCCCTAAAGTAGAGTGACTGTGCAGAAGTATACAACAAAATAAATGTACTATCTTGACTGCTTACCTTGAATGTGAATGCATCATGCCTCCACTGCGATCATCTGGCATTCTTCTATTATCATATCCTGTGTTCTGTGTGCTTGACCCATGCCAGTCTTTCCTTGGTCCACCAGCACCGCGCCCATGACGATCCATGGCAGCACGTCTTCCTTCATTAAACGGCTACAAAATAAAAAGATCACAACACATTAACAGTAATTAAAACTTTGTCGATCAAATCAACAAGGGCATAATAAAAATACAATACAGTAACACAGTTTTACATGAGCAATTTAAATGATCGTATTTGTCTTACAAATTTCATGGTTCCCTTTATCATATGACAGCCATCAGCCAATCAGACATATAAACTGTGAACATGTGCCAAGTATGGGCTGGTGCCTCAGAAAGTGCTCATATAAAATAATTTGTGCAAATCGATAATGGAAGTAAACTGCATGCTCTATATTAATCATGAAGCTAAATTTTGACTTTAGTGTCCATTTAAACAAATTATTTTCTTACTATAAGTACATATCCCTCAACATGGTTTAACACTATGTTCCTTTGTAATTTCAACTGATGACCGCTAGTGAGCAAACAAAAGCCAGTGTACATTTATAAGCTCCAATCACTGGCTCCACTCTCGTCTAATGCAGAATGTGAATGTTCCAAAAATGCAATTTTGATTAAATTGCCACTTTTTGAAGATGTTCAACACATAGCAAAAGAAGGGAATGGGTATAAAAATGTTTAGACTACAATGGTCCCTTACCACCTCCTTAAAATGTTTTAGATACTATTTAATCATATCTCCTTGATTCTGCAAATGAGTGACAGAAATCAGTTAAAAGGGACGTTTAAATCAAAATTAAACTTTAATGATTCAGATGGAGCATGTGATTTTAACCCTTTATTGACCAGACAATTTTTCAATTTTCTTACCGCTAAGGAGTAGGGCTGTTTTTACATTTCTGCGGTGTTTGTGTTTAGCTGTAATTTTCCTCTTACTCACTTACTGTACCCACACTATATACCGTTTTTCTCGACATTAAATGGACTTTCTAAAGATACTACTATTTTGATCATATCATAATTTACTATAATTTTTTTTTTATATAAAGTATGATGAAAAAAAAAAAGAAAATTTATGCTTACCTGATAAATGTATTTATTTTTTGACACGATGAGTCCACGGATCATCTTAATTACTAATGGGATATTCACCTCTTGGTCAGCAGGAAGCGGCAAAGAGCACCACAGCAGAGCTGTTAAATAGCTCCTCCCTTCCCTCCCACTCCAGTCATTCGACGAAGTTAGGGATAGAAAGGAAAAACCAAGGTGCAGAGGTGTCTGAAGTTTACAATAACCTACAATCTGTCTTACAAGAACAGGGCAGGCCGTGGACTCATCGTGTCAAAATAGAAATACATTTATCAGATGAGCATAAATTGTCTTTTCTTTTTTATGACACGATGAGTCCACGGATCATCGTAATTACTAATGGGATTCAATACCCTCTCCTGTTTTATTCGAGCAATGACCCGAGGAAGAAGAGCAAACGGAGGAAATAGGTATGCTAGACTTAAGGTCCAAGGGAACGCTAGACTGAAGGTCCAAGGGACCACCAGAGCATCCATAAAGCTCCGCCTGGGGGTCCCTGGACCTCGACCCGTATCTCGGGAGCTTAGCATTCTGTCGGGATGCCATGAGATCCAATTCCGGCTGACCCCACTTGAGAATCAGGTTGGAGAACACTTCCGGATGGAGTTCCAACTCCCCCGGATGAAAGGTCTGCCTGCTCAGGAAATCCGCCTCCCTCCCAGTTGTCCACCCCTGGGATGTGAATCGCCGATAGGCAACAAGAGTGGGCTTCCGCCCACTGGATTATTTTGGTTACCTCTGTAATCGCTAAGGAACTCCTCGTTCCTCCCTGATTGGTTGTAAGCCACTGAAGTTATGTTGTTCGACAGGAACCTGATAAACCGGACCGAGGCTAGCTGTTTTTTTTTTTAATTTTATTTATCACCAACACAAGGTACATTCGTAAAACAAATATCCGTAACACACCACGCAGGGTGTGTTAAGGGATTGCAAAATTGATAAAGCATTAGAAAGAAATGTAACAATATACATTCTCAGATACATGAAAAGGCAATAATCACGTTTATAGTAAGAAATGCAAGAAACATCTTTGGATTTGAGTGACATCTAGGTTATATGCATATGCACCTCAATGTTGGGGTTTTGTTATTTTATGAACTAATACAACTAAAACACCTATAAACCTATAAACAAAACTAAAATTAACAGAGAACAAAGGAAGACAAAAAAAAAAAAAAGGAGAGAAAGGAACAAGCAAACAAAAAAAGGCATGTCTTAAAGAAAATAAGAGGCTGAAATGTGTGTATAGTGGTAGACTAATTCACTGGCCACTCTAGAACATCCCCAATATTATTAACAAGATAGTCCAAAATGATCAATAAACAGTCAGGGACCGCCAGTTTACCATGTCAGCTAGTACACCCACTATCAAATGTTGGCCCCAAATACAAATCACTCAGTCAGCAATGATATAAAATAAATGGACTGGAAGTGTACATTGAAGCCAGATTGCGACATTAGAAGCATTTCTGCCACACCGCTTTATGCAATAAGGTAGTATTCCACAGAAGTGGAAAGATGCGACAGCCGCAGTGTAAAATAATATGGCTTATAATGATAGGCTAGTCTAGTAGTTAGTTTTTAGAGGTTATAAACAATTAAGTGGTATAATGTAAGTGTATGCATTATATTAGATGGACTTCGCTTACTATTTTGAGTCTGTAAAAAGACACAAACAAGCAGGAAACAGCATGACAGAAAACCCAAGACAACGATAAACAGTATAGCATGATAGCATGCCAGAGGGGATAAATATCGATCCTAATTGGGAGATGACAAGATTGCTTTCTGATAACCTATATTAAAATCAGAATTTACCACTAAGTAAAAATACTGGGAGTAGAGTAACAGTCAGGTAGAAGTGGGATATGATATTAAGAAGGTGTTAGGTGCTCGTGTAATTCACCTTGGTTAAGAGTGCTGGCAGACTACTTGTAGGTTATATTGCCTAAAATGTGAGATCCTCTGCTGCATCGAGCCTACACATTACATTTATCATCCCAGATTAAATTATAAGAATAGTAATCAACTGCAATCTGCTGGCATTTAGAGTGAAAGGTACATAAAGAACGAAATTTAAGTAAGTTACAATGAAACATTTATACACACCGTATTCAATCATTGAGCATGAGTGGTAGATTTAGAATTAAAGTTTTGCGACGTAAATTATTTGTGCTCTAACTAAAACTTCTGCTGCCTTAAAAATGATAACACAAGCTGTATTCAGTCCATACCAATAGAACATGTAAATATTATAATAGAGCAGAAAGGCAACAAGTGGGAAAAAACAAACAAACACCATTTAAATCACAACAATAAAGATCAAATATGTTCAGTTTCATACAGATTACTAGTTCGGTGTACCCACAGTGCCAGTATTAAAGTCCACCAGAGACAAAAGAAGTGTCCTTTAGAGCAGAAAGATCAATAGCGACCGATAACACATGTGAGTTATAATTCAGCCAACCCCAGTAGGTAGACGCATCGCATTCAATTGTAAAGGCACCTCCGTTTTCATACCGGTTCTCCCCCCTTCAAATAAGCCAGCAGTGAATGCCGTGATAAATAAAACAAAGCAGCGATCATGGGTATTCTTAGTGCGGTTTGTAGGGCTGCAGATGTAATAGGCAATACCTCCCTTACTGCTCAATCCATCTAGGTTACACGCCAGAGAGGGTGAGGAGGACAACAGCAAGTCCCATTGTGATTCACAGTGTGGATCTGCAGCAGACTTCAGTGTCTGCAGATGTAATGGAATCGTGGCTGTCATTGGCATCTCCGTTGCTGCTTTCAGTTGCATGAAGGTTAGGTCTGGTAGACCGCTCGCTGCCTCATATGTATAGGATGCAGGGACGCTAGTTGTAGTATACCAGATATGACCCGGGTGATTTGACGTGTTTCTCTCCAGCAGGGGCTGGAGACTCATACAGGAGGATAGAAGTAGATCTAGCCTGGGCATGAAAAAGGCTTTTATTTCAGCCAATACTTGGATGGTTGCATCCGATTTACCAGAAGTGAGAGTCTCCATTGTACATGTACCCCACGTGGCGGTAGAATGCTTGTCACTGTGTTAAATATCCTTTTCTACTTTAATTTGCTTCTCGGCGGCCAAGGGGTGGTATGCCTCGATCCAAGATAGTTCCCGGGCACAAGATATTGCCAAGGGATGTAAGGATGGCTAAGTGTAAGGTTACTTCTTCCACAAGCTATGCAGAGCTCCAAGAATCTGTGGCCATCTTCAAACGCCGCCCACCGGAAGCCCAGTTCTAGAATGTTTATAGTAAGAACAGACTCTGAATGAGTCCAAACTCCCAGAGCTTTTAGGGAGCCCCAGACTGCTCCCCACCCTAGAAGGCTGGCGTCTGTTGTCACAATCACCCAAGATGGTCTGCGAAAGCAGGTTCCCTGGGAGAGATGATCCAGAGACAACCACCATTGAAGAGAATCCCTCGTCTCCCTCTCCAGGATTATTTGAGGAGACAAGTCCGCATAATCTCCGTTCCATTGTCTGAGCTTGCTTAACTGCAGGAGGTCTGAGGTGGAACCGAGCAAACAAGACTATGTCCATTGCTGCCACCATCAGCCCAATTACCTCCATACACTGAGCCACTGACGGCCGAGGAGTAGACTGAAGGACTAGGCAAGTGTCGATAATCTTTGATTTCCTGACTTCTGTCAGAAAAATATTCATAGACAGGGAATCTATTATGGTTCCCAAGAAAGTTACCCTTGTATTTGGAACTAAGGAACTGTTTTCCAAATTCACTTTCCACTTGTGAGTTCGCAGGAAAGAGAACACCATCTCGGTGTGGGATCTTGCTTGTTGAAAGGATGGCACCTGGACTAGGATGTCGTCCATATAGGGAGCCACCGCAATGCCCCGTGACCGAAGCACCGTCAACAGTGACCCCAGAACCTTTGTGAAAATTCTGGGAGCAGTGGCAAGACCGAAAGGAAGAACCACAAACTGGAAGCGTTTGTTCAGGAAGGCAAAACTTAGGAAATTGTGATGATCCCTGTGAATAGGAACATGTAGGTATGCATCCTTTAAATCCACTGTTGTCATAAATTGACCCTCTTTGGATCAAGGGAAGAATAGAACAAATAGTTTCCATCTTGAAGGATGGTACCCTGAGAAATTTGTTTAGACTCTTGAAGGTTCCCTCCTTTTTGGGAACCAGAAACAGATTGGAATAAAAACCCAGACCCTGTTCCTATACTGGAACGGGAACAATCACTCCCAGGGCGGAGAGGTCTCCTACGCAGTGTAAGAATGCAGACAGACAATCTTGAAAGTAGAAACCTGCCTCTGGGAGGAAAACATTTGAACTCTAGTTTGTATCCCTGAGACACTTTCTATTGCCCATGGATCCTGAACATCCCGAACCCAAACCTGAGCGAAGGAAAGTCTGCCCCCTACCAGATCCAGTCCCGGATCGGGGGCATGCCCTTCATGCTGTCTTGAATTCAATAGCAGGCTTCTTGGATTGCTTTCCTTTATTCCAAGACTGGTTGGGTCTCCATGCAGGTTTAGATTGTTCCTGCTTAGAGGAGGAAGAAGAATTTCCCTTGAAATTTTGAAAGGAACGAAAATTACTCTGTTGTCCTTTGTTTATTTATCTTATCTTGAGGGAGAAGATGACCCTTACCTCCCGTGATATCAGAGATAATATCCGTTAGGTCAGGTCCAAACAAGCTCTTCCCCTTGTATGGAATAGCCAGAAGTTTTAACCATAAGGCTCTGCGAGCTAGAATAGAGAACCCCGAAATCTTAACTCCCAGCTTGATAACTTGAAGGCAAGCATCCGCAATAAAGGCATTAGCTAGTTTAAGAGCCTTTATCCTATCCTGGATCTCATCCAAAGAAGTCTCTGTCCTTAGAGCCTCAGACAGTGCATTAAACCAATACGCCGCTGCACTAGTGAAGGTAGCAATGCATACAGCCGGTTGCCATTGCAGGCCCTAGTGTACAAATATCTTCTTGAGTAAACCCTCCAACTTTTTATCCATAGGATCTTTGAAGGCACAACTATCCTCTATGGGAATAGTAGTTCTCTTAGCTAAGGTGGAAACGGCTCCTTCCACCTTAGGAACTGTTTGCCAAGCCTCCTTGATAGAGTCAGCTATGGGAAACATCTTAAAAATAGGAGAGGGAGAAAAAAAAGGTATGCCCGGTCTCTCCCACTCCTTAGCAATGATCTCAGAAGTTCTGTCTGGGACTGGAAATACGTCTGTGGAAGAAAGAACCTCGAAATATTTGTTCAGCTTACTAGACTTCTTAGGGACAACCACTACCGTGGAGTCACTGTCGTCCAAAGTAACTAAAACCTCCCTAAGTAACAGATGGAGGTGATCTAGCTTAAACCTAAAAGATACAACCTCAGTATCAGTCAGAGGCATTGCACTTTCTGAATCTGAAATTTTAACTTCAGATGCTACAGCGGTATCCTCCTCTTCAGGTTTTTGGGAGGGCACCTCCGAAATTGCAACAATTGCATCAGAAACCTCGCTTACTGAATGTCTGGTTTTCCTCTTATGTTTGCCCTGCAACATTGGAAAAGCAGACAATGCATCAGAAATTGTAGAAGACATGAGAGAAGCTATGTCTTAAGGTAACTTCAGCGGGAGCTAGAGCAGAAGTGCAGGGCACTGCTTGTGCGGGCAGTAAAATTTGGGACGCTTGGGGAGAAAGCTGCGGCATATATTGAACCTCACCAGACTCTTGGACGGCATCCGCTTTTGAAAAGTTTTGCTGAGAAAAAAATCTTTTCCCAATAATTTAAAGTCCTCTCAATACATGAGGGACAGAAAGGGATAGGTGGTTCCACATTTGCATCAAAACATAAGGAGCAAGTGACATCCTGCAAGGATCCTTGGTCAATACTGTTCACTATGATTAAATAAACTAAAAAAATAAATAAAAAAAACACTTTTATACAAAAAAAAAGTTACTGTGCCTTTAAATTTAAACAGGTAACTTTTTTTACCCAGCTATGTCAAATATAAAAATAAATCAATTTATGTACTACAGACACCCTTACACCTCAACAACCCTGCTGAGGTGCTCAATGTCCCCTTCTCATATGGAGCAAGAACGATCTGGACCTCAGTAAGAAGATAGCACTAACGGATAGTACTAGAAGCGCTTGCTTAATTTCTAAAAACCATGAGTTTCTAGTGCCACGCTACTCTACCGTCTCTGTAACGGAAGACATGTCTCTGACTACTGCGCAATCAAAAAGGCGCGCACACCAGTTAGGACCGTCCATCGAGGGCATTACTGAATGCACCTCATCTCCCGATCGGCCTGTTTGCTAGCTTAAGCCGACGGGAGACATAAACCACCAGAACAAAAAAATAAAAAGCTTTACTCTTAGCCCCAGTGCCTGCAGATAACATAATTTATGTAAGAACTTACCTGATAAATTCATTTCTTTCATATTAGCAAGAGTCCATGAGCTAGTGACGTATGGGATATACATTCCTACCAGGAGGGGCAAAGTTTCCCAAACCTTAAAATGCCTATAAATACACCCCTCACCACACCCACAATTCAGTTTAACGAATAGCCAAGAAGTGGGGTGATAAGAAAAAAGTGCGAAAGCATATAAAATAAGGAATTGGAATAATTGTGCTTTATACAAAAAAATCATAACCACCACAAAAAAGGGCGGGCCTCATGGACTCTTGCTAATATGAAAGAAATGAATTTATCAGGTAAGTTCTTACATAAATTATGTTTTCTTTCATGTAATTAGCAAGAGTCCATGAGCTAGTGACGTATGGGATAATGACTACCCAAGATGTGGATCTTTCCACACAAGAGTCACTAGAGAGGGAGGGATAAAATAAAGACAGCCAATTCCTGCTGAAAATAATCCACACCCAAAAACATAATTTATGTAAGAACTTACCTGATAAATTCATTTCTTTCATATTAGCAAGAGTCCATGAGCTAGTGACGTATGGGATATACATTCCTACCAGGAGGGGCAAAGTTTCCCAAACCTTAAAATGCCTATAAAAACACCCCTCACCACACCCACAATTCAGTTTAACGAATAGCCAAGAAGTGGGGTGATAAGAAAAAAGTGCGAAAGCATATAAAATAAGGAATTGGAATAATTGTGCTTTATACAAAAAAATCATAACCACCACAAAAAAGGGCGGGCCTCATGGACTCTTGCTAATATGAAAGAAATGAATTTATCAGGTAAGTTCTTACATAAATTATGTTTTCTTTCATGTAATTAGCAAGAGTCCATGAGCTAGTGACGTATGGGATAATGACTACCCAAGATGTGGATCTTTCCACACAAGAGTCACTAGAGAGGGAGGGATAAAATAAAGACAGCCAATTCCTGCTGAACATAATCCACACCCAAAATAAAGTTTAATAAAAAACATAAGCAGAAGATTCAAACTGAAACCGCTGCCTGAAGTACTTTTCTACCAAAAACTGCTTCAGAAGAAGAAAATACAACAAAATGGTAGAATTTGTTAAAAGTATACAAAGAGGACCAAGTTGCCGCTTTGCAAATCTGATCAACCGAAGCTTCATTCCTAAACGCCCAGGAAGTAGAAACTGAACTAGTAGAATGAGCTGTAATCCTATGAGGCGGAGTCTTACCCGACTCAACATAGGCAAGATGAATTAAAGATTTCAACCAAGATGCCAAAGAAATGGCAGAAGTTTTCTGGCCTTTCTAAAACCGGAAAAGATAACAAATAAACTAGAAGTCTTTCGGAAAGACTTAGTAGCTTCAACATAATATTTCAAAGCTCTAATAACATCCAAAGAATGCAACGATTTCTCCTTAGAATTCTTAAGATTAGGACATAATGAAGGAACCACAATGTCTCTACTAATGTTGTTGGAATTCACAACTTAGGTAAAAATTCAAAAGAAGTTCGCAACACCGCCTTATCCTGATGAAAAATCAGAAAAGGAGACTCACAAGAAAGAGCAGATAATTCAGAAACTCTTCTGGCAGAAGAGATGGCCAAAAGGAACAAAACTTTCCAAGAAAGTAATTTAATATCCAATGAATGCATAGGTTCAAATGGAGGAGCTTGAAGAGCCCCCAGAACCAAATTCAAACTCCAAGGAGGAGAAATTGACTGAATGACAGGCTTTATACGAACCAAAGCTTGTACAAAACAATGAATATCAGGAAGAATAGCAATTTTTCTGTGAAAAAGAACAGAAAGAGCAGAGATTTGACCTTTCAAGGAACTTGCGGACAAACCCTTATCTAAACCATCCTGAAGAAACTGGAATATTCTCGGTATTCTAAAAGAATGCCAAGAAAAATGATGAGAAAGACACCAAGAAATACAAGTCTTCCAGACTCTATAATATATCTCTCTGGATACAGATTTACGAGCCTGTAACATAGTATTAATCACAGAGTCAGAGAAACCTCTTTGACCAAGAATCAAGTGTTCAATCTCCATACCTTTAAATTTAAGGATTTCAGATCCTGATGGAAAAAAGGACCTTGAGACACAAGGTCTGGTCTTAACGGAAGAGTCCACGGTTGGCAAGAGGCCATCCGGACAAGATCCGCATACCAAAACCTGTGAGGCCATGCCGGAGCTACCAGCAGAACAAACGAGTATTCCTTCAGAATCTTGGAGATTACTCTTGGAAGAAGAACTAGAGGCGGAAAGATATAGGCAGGATGATACTTCCAAGGAAGAGATAATGCATCCACTGCCTCCGCCTGAGGATCCCGGGATCTGGACAGATACCTGGGAAGTTTCTTGTTTAGATGAGAAGCCATCAGATCTATTTCTGGAAGTTCCCACATTTGAACAATCTGAAGAAATACCTCTGGGTGAAGAGACCATTCGCCCGGATGCAACGTTTGGCGACTGAGATAATCCGCTTTCCAATTGTCCATACCTGGGATATGAACCGCAGAGATTAGACAGGAGCTGGATTCCGCCCAAACCAAAATTCGAGATACTTCTTTCATAGCCAGAGGACTGTGAATCCCTCCTTGATGATTGATGTATGCCACAGTTGTGACATTGTCTATCTGAAAACAAATGAACAACTCTCTCTTCAGAAGAGGCCAAAACTGAAGAGCTCTGAAAATTGCACGGAGTTCCAAAATATTGATCGGAAATCTCACCTCCTGAGATTCCCAAACCCCTTGTGCCGACAGATACCCCCACACAGCTCCCCAACCTGTAAGACTTGCATCTGTTGAGATTATAGTCCAGGTCGGACGAACAAAGAAGCCCCTTGAACTAAACAATGGTGATCTGTCCACCATGTCAGAGAGTGTCGTAAAATCGGTTTAAAGATATTAATAGAGATATCTTTGAGTAATCCCTGCACCATTGGTTCAGCATACAGAGCTGAAGAGGTCGCATGTGAAAACGAGCAAAGGAGATCGCATCTGATGCGGCAGTCCTAAGACCCAACATTTCCATGCATAAGGCTACCAAAGGGAATGATTGTGACTGAAGGTTTTGACAAGCTGATATCAATGTTAAACTTCTCCTGACTGACAAGGACAGAGTCATAGACACTGAATTTATCTAGAACCCAAAAAAGGTTACCCTTGTCTGAGGAATCAATGAACTGATTGGTAAATTGATCCTCCAACCATGAACTTGAAGAAACAACACAAGTCGATTCGTATGAGATTCTTCGAAAATGAGAAGACTGAGCAAGTACCAAGATATCGTCCAAATAAGGAAATACCAAAACCCTATTCTCTGATTACAGAAAGAAGGGCACCGAGAACCTTTGAAAAAAATTCTTGGAACTGAGGCTAGGCCAAACGGTAGAGCCACAAAACTGGTAATGCTTGTCTAAAAAGAGAATCTCAGACACTAAAAGTGATCTGGATGAATCGGAATATGCAGATACACATCCTGTAAATCTATTGTAGACATATAATGCCCTTGCTAAACAAAAGGCAGGATAGTTCTACAGTAACCATCTTGAATGTTGGTATCCTAACATAACGATTCAATAATGATAGATCCGGAACTGGTCTGAAGGAATTGACCTTCTTTGGTACAATGAAGAGATAAAATAAAACCCCAGCCCCTGTTCCAGAACTGGAACTGGCATAAATACTCCAGCCAACTCTAGATCTGAAACACATTTCAGAAATGCTGAGCCTTTGCTGTGTTAACTGGGACACGGGAAAGAAAAGAATCTCTTAGCAGGAGGCCTTAACTTGAAGCCAATTCTGTACCTTTCTGAAACAATGTTTCTGAAACCAGAGATTAAAAACGGAATTGATCCAAATTTCTTTGAAGAAAACGTAATCTGCCCCATACCAGCTGAGCTGGAATAAGGGCCGCACCTTCATAGGTACTTAGGAGCTGGCTATAGGTTTCTATAAGGCTTGGATATATTCCAAACTGAAAATAGTTTCCAAACTGATACCGCTCCTGAGGATGAAGGATCAGGCTTTTGTTCCTTGTTGTGAGGAAAGGAACGAAAATGATTATTTACCCTGGAAAGAAAGGGAAAGCAAAGTTGACTTAGAAGACATGTCAGCATTCCAAGTTTAATCCATAAAGCTTTTCTAGCTAAAATAGCTAGAGACATATACCTGACATCAACTCTAATGATATCAAAAGATGGTATCACCAATAAAATTATTAGCATATTATAGAATAATAATAATGCTATAAAATTATGATCTGTTACTTGTTGCGCTAAAGCTTCTAACCAAAAAGTTGAAGCTGCAGCAACATCCGCTAAAAATATAGCAGGTCTAAGAAGATTACCTGAACATAAGGAAGCTTTTCTTAGAAAGGATTCAATTTTCCTATCTAAAGGATCCTTAAATTAAGTACTATCTGCCGTAGGAATAGTAGTACATTAGCAGGAGTAGAGACAGCCCCATAACCTTAGGGATTTTTGTCCCAAAAAACTCTAATCTGTCGGATGGCACAGGATATAATTTGCTTAAACGTCTAGAAGGAGTAAATAAATTACCCAAATTATTCCATTCCCTGGAAATTACTTCAGAAATAGCATCAGGGAGATAAAACACTTCTGGAATAACTACAGGAGATTTAAAAACCTTATTTAAACGTTTACATTTAGTATCAAGAGGACCAGAATCCTCTATTTCTAATGCAAATAACACTTCTTTAAGTAAAGAACGAATAAATTCCATCTTGAACAAATACAAAGATTTATCAGCATCAACCTCTGAGACAGAAACTTCTGAACCAGAAGAACCATTATCAGTATCAGAATGATGATGTTCATTTAAAAATTCATCTGAAAAAAGAGAAGTTTTAAAAGACTTTTATGCATACTAGAAGGAGAAATAACAGACATAGCCTTCTTAATGGATTTAAAAAAATAAAATCTCTTATGTTATCAGGAACACTCTGAAAATTAGATGTTGACGGAACAGCAACAGGTAATGTAACAGTACTAAAGGAAAT
Organism: Bombina bombina; assembly: GCF_027579735.1. NCBI lineage: Eukaryota > Metazoa > Chordata > Amphibia > Anura > Bombinatoridae > Bombina > Bombina bombina. The sequence continues at coordinate 567,209,219 of NC_069504.1, forward strand.
TTTATCTGCATTAATAAGTTTGACATGACATGCAATACAAATAACAGCTGGAGAAACAGATACCAAAAGTTTATAGCAGATACACTTAGCTTGGTAGCTCCAGCACTGTGCAGTGATTTTCCTGTAGTATCTTCTGACTCAGTTGCAACGTGGAACATCTTGCAATATGTAAAAGAAAAAAACAACATATAAAGCAAAATTGATCAAATTCCTTAAATGACAGTTTCAGGAATGGGAAAAAAATGCCAGTGAACAAGCTTCTAGCAACCAGAAGCAATAAATAATGAGACTTAAATAATGTGGAGACAAAAATGACGCCCATCTTTTTTAGCGCCAAAAAAGACGCCCACATTATTTGGCGCCTAAATGCTTTTGGCGCCAAAAATGACGCCACATCCGGAACGCCGACATTTTTGACGCAAAAAAAACGTCAAAAAATGACGCAACTTCCGGCGACACGTATGACGCCGGAAACAGAAAAATTTTTTTGCGCCAAAAAAGTCCGCGCCAAGAATGACGCAATAAAATGAAGCATTTTCTGCCCCCGCGAGCCTAACAGCCCACAGGGAAAAAGTCAAATTTTTTAAGGTAAGAAAAAATGATTGAAACAAATGCATTTATCCCAAATATGAAACTGACTGTCTGAAAAATAAGGAAAGTTGAACATTCTGAGTCAAGGCAAATAAATGTTTGAATACATATATTTAGAACTTTATAAATAAAGTGCCCAACCATAGCTTAGAGTGTCACAGAAAATAAGATTTACTTACCCCAGGACACTCATCTACATGTTTGTAGAAAGCCAAACCAGTACTGAAACGAGAATCAGCAGAGGTAATGGTATATATAAGAGTATATCGTCGATCTGAAAAGGGAGGTAAGAGATGAATCTCTACGACCGATAACAGAGAACCTATGAAATAGACCCCGTAGAAGGAGATCACTGCATTCAAATAGGCAATACTCTCCTCACATCCCTCTGACATTCACTGCACGCTGAGAGGAAAACCGGGCTCCAACTTGCTGCGGAGCGCATATCAACGTAGAATCTAGCACAAACTTACTTCACCACCTCCATCGGAGGCAAAGTTTGTAAAACTGAATTGTGGGTGTGGTGAGGGGTGTATTTATAGGCATTTTAAGGTTTGGGAAACTTTGCCCCTCCTGGTAGGAATGTATATCCCATACGTCACTAGCTCATGGACTCTTGCTAATTACATGAAAGAAATAAAGTTTAATGAAAAACATAAGCAGAAGATTCAAACTGAAACCGCTGCCTGAAGTACTTTTCTACCAAAAACTGCTTCAGAAGAAGAAAATACAACAAAATGGTAGAATTTGGTAAAAGTATGCAAAGAGGACCAAGTTGCCGCTTTGCAAATCTGATCAACCGAAGCTTCATTCCTAAACGCCCAGGAAGTAGAAACTGACCTAGTAGAATGAGCTGTAATCCTATGAGGCGGAGTCTTACCCGACTCAACATAGGCAAGATGAAATAAAGATTTCAACCAAGATGCCAAAGAAATGGCAGAAGTTTTCTGGCCTTTCTAAAACCGGAAAAGATAACAAATAAACTAGAAATCTTTCGGAAAGACTTAGTAGCTTCAACATAATATTTCAAAGCTCTAATAACATCCAAAGAATGCAACGATTTCTCCTTAGAATTCTTAGGATTAGGACATAATGAAGGAACCACAATGTCTCTACTAATGTTGTTGGAATTCACAACTTAGGTAAAAATTCAAAAGAAGTTCGCAACACCGCCTTATCCTGATGAAAAATCAGAAAAGGAGACTCACAAGAAAGAGCAGATAATTCAGAAACTCTTCTGGCAGAAGAGATGGCCAAAAGGAACAAAACTTTCCAAGAAAGTAATTTAATATCCAATGAATGCATAGGTTCAAATGGAGGAGCTTGAAGAGCCCCCAGAACCAAATTCAAACTCCAAGGAGGAGAAATTGACTTAATGACAGGCTTTATACGAACCAAAGCTTGTACAAAACAATGAATATCAGGAAGAATAGCAATCTTTCTGTGAAAAAGAACAGAAAGAGCAGAGATTTGACCTTTCAAGGAACTTGCGGACAAACCCTTATCTAAACCATCCTGAAGAAACTGTAATATTCTCGGTATTCTAAAAGAATGCCAAGAAAAATGATGAGAAAGACACCAAGAAATATAAGTCTTCCAGACTCTATAATATATCTCTCTGGATACAGATTTACGAGCCTGTAACATAGTATTAATCACAGAGTCAGAGAAACCTCTTTGACCAAGAATCAAGTGTTCAATCTCCATACCTTTAAATTTAAGGATTTCAGATCCTGATGGAAAAAAGGACCTTGAGACAAAAGGTCTGGTCTTAACGGAAGAGTCCACGGTTGGCAAGAGGCCATCCGGACAAGATCCGCATACCAAAACCTGTGAGGCCATGCCGGAGCTACCAGCAGAACAAACGATTATTCCTTCAGAATCTTGGAGATTACTCTTGGAAGAAGAACTAGAGGCGGAAAGATATAGGCAGGATGATACTTCCAAGGAAGTGATAATGCATCCACTGCCTCCGCCTGAGGATCCCGGGATCTGGACAGATACCTGGGAAGTTTCTTGTTTAGATGAGAAGCCATCAGATCTATTTCTGGAAGTTCCCACATTTGAACAATCTGAAGAAATACCTCTGGGTGAAGAGACCATTCGCCCGGATGCAACGTTTGGCGACTGAGATAATCCGCTTTCCAATTGTCCATACCTGGGATATGAACCGCAGAGATTAGACAGGAGCTGGATTCCGCCCAAACCAAAATTCGAGATACTTCTTTCATAGCCAGAGGACTGTGAGTCCCTCCTTGATGATTGATGTATGCCACAGTTGTGACATTGTCTATCTGAAAACAAATGAACAACTCTCTCTTCAGAAGAGGCCAAGACTGAAGAGCTCTGAAAATTGCACGGAGTTCCAAAATATTGATCGGAAATCTCACCTCCTGAGATTCCCAAACCCCTTGTGCCGTCAGATACCCCCACACAGCTCCCCAACCTGTAAGACTTGCATCTGTTGAGATTATAGTCCAGGTCGGAAGAACAAAGAAGCCCCCTGAACTAAACGATGGTGATCTGTCCACCATGTCAGAGAGTGTCGTAAAATCGGTTTAAAGATATTAATTGAGATATCTTTGAGTAATCCCTGCACCATTGGTTCAGCATACAGAGCTGAAGAGGTCGCATGTGAAAACGAGCAAAGGAGATCGCATCTGATGCGGCAGTCCTAAGACCCAACATTTCCATGCATAAGGCTACCAAAGGGAATGATTGTGACTGAAGGTTTTGACAAGCTGATATCAATGTTAAACTTCTCTTGTCTGACAAGGACAGAGTCATAGACACTGAATTTATCTAGAAACCTAAAAAGGTTACCCTTGTCTGAGGAATCAATGAACTGATTGGTAAATTGATCCTCCAACCATGAACTTGAAGAAACAACACAAGTCGATTTGTATGAGATTCTTCGAAAATGAGAAGACTGAGCAAGTACCAAGATATCGTCCAAATAAGGAAATACCAAAACCCTATTCTCTGATTACAGAAAGAAGGGCACCGAGAACCTTTGAAAAAAATTCTTGGAACTGAGGCTAGGCCAAACGGTAGAGCCACAAAACTGGTAATGCTTGTCTAAAAAGAGAATCTCAGACACTAAAAGTGATCTGGATGAATCGGAATATGCAGATACACATCCTGTAAATCTATTGTAGACATATAATGCCCTTGCTAAACAAAAGGCAGGATAGTCCTACAGTAACCATCTTGAATGTTGGTATCCTAACATAACGATTCAATAATGATAGATCCAGAACTGGTCTGAAGGAATTGACCTTCTTTGGTACAATGAAGAGATAAAATAAAACCCCAGCCCCTGTTCCAGAACTGGAACTGGCATAAATACTCCAGCCAACTCTAGATCTGAAACACATTTCAGAAATGCTGAGCCTTTGCTGTGTTAACTGGGACACGGGAAAGAAAAGAATCTCTTAGCAGGAGGCCTTAACTTGAAGCCAATTCTGTACCTTTCTGAAACAATGTTTCTGAAACCAGAGATTAAGAACGGAATTGATCCAAATTTCTTTGAAGAAAACATAATCTGCCCCATACCAGCTGAGCTGGAATAAGGGCCGCACCTTCATAGGTACTTAGGAGCTGGCTATAGGTTTCTATAAGGCTTGGATATATTCCAAACTGGAAATAGTTTCCAAACTGATACCGCTCCTGAGGATGAAGGATCAGGCTTTTGTTCCTTGTTGTGAGGAAAGGAACGAAAATGATTATTTACCCTGGAAAGAAAGGGAAAGCAAAGTTGACTTAGAAGACATGTCAGCATTCCAAGTTTAATCCATAAAGCTTTTCTAGCTAAAATAGCTAGAGACATATACCTGACATCAACTCTAATGATATCAAAAGATGGTATCACCAATAAAATTATTAGCATGTTATAGAATAATAATAATGCTATAAAATTATGATCTGTTACTTGTTGCGCTAAAGCTTCTAACCAAAAAGTTGAAGCTGCAGCAACATCCGCTAAAAATATAGCAGGTCTAAGAAGATTACCTGAACATAAGGAAGCTTTCTTAGAAAGGATTCAATTTTCCTATCTAAAGGATCCTTAAATTAAGTACTATCTGCCGTAGGAATAGTAGTACATTAGCAGGAGTGGAGACAGCCCCATAACCTTAGGGATTTTTGTCCCAAAAAACTCTAATCTGTCAGATGGCACAGGATATAATTTGCTTAAACGTCTAGAAGGAGTAAATAAATTACCCAAATTATTCCATTCCCTGGAAATTACTTCAGAAATAGCATCAGGGAGATAAAACACTTCTGGAATAACTACAGGAGATTTAAAAACCTTATTTAAACGTTTACATTTAGTATCAAGAGGACCAGAATCCTCTATTTCTAATGCAAATAACACTTCTTTAAGTAAAGAACGAATAAATTCCATCTTGAACAAATACAAAGATTTATCAGCATCAACCTCTGAGACAGAAACTTCTGAACCAGAAGAACCATTATCAGTATCAGAATGATGATGTTCATTTAAAAATTCATCTGAAAAAAGAGAAGTTTTAAAAGACTTTTATGCATACTAGAAGGAGAAATAACAGACATAGCCTTCTTAATGGATTTAAAAAAATAAAATCTCTTATGTTATCAGGAACACTCTGAAAATTAGATGTTGACGGAACAGCAACAGGTAATGTAACAGTACTAAAGGAAATTTTATCTGCATTAATAAGTTTGACATGACATGCAATACAAATAACAGCTGGAGAAACAGATACCAAAAGTTTATAGCAGATACACTTAGCTTGGTAGCTCCAGCACTGTGCAGTGATTTTCCTGTAGTATCTTCTGACTCAGTTGCAACGTGGAACATCTTGCAATATGTAAAAGAAAAAAACAACATATAAAGCAAAATTGATCAAATTCCTTAAATGACAGTTTCAGGAATGGGAAAAAAATGCCAGTGAACAAGCTTCTAGCAACCAGAAGCAATAAATAATGAGACTTAAATAATGTGGAGACAAAAATGACGCCCATATTTTTTAGCGCCAAAAAAGACGCCCACATTATTTGGCGCCAAAAATGACGCCACATCCGGAACGCCGACATTTTTGACGCAAAAAAACGTCAAAAAATGACGCAACTTCCGGCGACACGTATGACGCCGGAAACAGAAAAAAAATTTTGCGCCAAAAAAGACGCAATAAAATGAAGCATTTTCTGCCCCCGCGAGCCTAACAGCCCACAGGGAAAAAGTCAAATTTTTAAAGGTAAGAAAAAATGATTGAAACAAATGCATTTATCCCAAATATGAAACTGACTGTCTGAAAAATAAGGAAAGTTGAACATTCTGAGTCAAGGCAAATAAATGTTTGAATACATATATTTAGAACTTTATAAATAAAGTGCCCAACCATAGCTTAGAGTGTCACAGAAAATAAGCTTACTTACTTACCCCAGGACACTCATCTACATGTTGTAGAAAGCCAAACCAGTACTGAAACGAGAATCAGCAGAGGTAATGGTATATATAAGAGTATATCGTCGATCTGAAAAGGGAGGTAAGAGATGAATCTCTACGACCGATAACAGAGAACCTATGAAATAGACCCCGTAGAAGGAGATCACTGCATTCAAATAGGCAATACTCTCCTCACATCCCTCTGACATTCACTGCACGCTGAGAGGAAAACCGGGCTCCAACTTGCTGCGGAGCGCATATCAACGTAGAATCTAGCACAAACTTACTTCACCACCTCCATCGGAGGCAAAGTTTGTAAAAACTGAATTGTGGGTGTGGTGAGGGGTGTATTTATAGGCATTTTAAGGTTTGGGAAACTTTGCCCCTCCTGGTAGGAATGTATATCCCATACGTCACTAGCTCATGGACTCTTGCTAATTACATGAAAGAAATGGCTGTCTAAAATCCTTCCCAGACTAGGAGAGCCTGTAGTCCAAAACATTAAGTGCCCCTTCCTGTATGAGCCTTATATGTTCTGTTGTTCAAATAAATGTGCCCACTTTTCCTCTGAGTTTGTTTCTTGGCCCCAGAATAAAAAAGCAGCACTTACCTTACATCTGCCTGACAGCAAGGCAGCTCACAGGCCTGAGAGGTCCTATCCCTCACATCTACCTGTGGAGAAATAAAAGTGAGTAAATCCAACGCAGGCTATAGAAGATAGGGCAGCATGAAATACATGGGAGGTGCAGTGAGAATTATGTCCCACCAGTTCCCATTGCTCTAAAGCCACCACTGCTCTACTGAAGAGACTGATATGGACTACGGCTACACCCTAGGACAAAGCAGCACAATCTTGCACTACTTTAAAAATAATAAACTCTTGATTGAAGAATCTTATCTAACACCTTACTTTATCACTTCCTAACACTAACGTAAACAAAGAGAATGACTGGAGTGGGAGGGAAGGGAGGAGCTATTTAACAGCTCTGCTGTGGTGCTCTTTGCCGCCTCCTGCTGACCAGGAGACCAGGAAATTAATAACCCATTAGTAATTAAGATGATCCGTGGACTCATCGTGTCATAAAAAAGAAATTGAAAATAAACAACTTTTTGTAACTTTGACCCCCAAAATCTTACGCATCTACAACCACCAAAAAACACCCATGCTAAATAGTTTCTAAATTTTTTCCTGAGTTTAGAAATACCCGATGTTTACATGTTCTTTGCAAGTTATAGAGCAATATGTACAAGAAGCACTATTTCCAAACCATTTATTTCTCTCAAAATTAGCAAAATAAAGTTAACCCTGATATCTGTCAAAATCCCTGAATAACTATATATATATATATATATATATATATATATATATATATATATATATATATATATATATATATATATATATATATATATATATATATATATATATAGCAATAAGAAACAAATTGCAGAGACTTTTTGCAGATCCAAAACTCGATTTATTTCAGTTTAAAAATAAAAATCCATGAATACATGATCAGAAATCGGCATGTCTCACAACTCCAACAAAACTTGTGAAAAAACTGCTGCTGACATGTTTCGCCGCTCACGGCGTAATCATAGCACATATATATATATACACACACACACACACACACACACAGCAGTGAACAAGTGCGCCAGCGCACGAAACATGTCTGCATGGGGATCAGCTCACTTGCCCGATTGCTAGAGTCACTGCTGGCTCACTTATAGGACATCCTGGTTTTGTCCTTTTTTATCTTTGTGGAATAAAGTTTGTTTTATTTTTATAGCTGGTTGCCTGGAACATTATTTTTGTTTCTACTCTTGCTACACAGCATTTTAGAGAAATTATCCTATATTTCAGAGCGCTACTTTAACTTATTGTATAATATATATATATATATATATATATATATATATATATATATATATATATATATATATATATATATATATACACACACACACACACATATATATATACATACACATTTATACATATATACACACACATATATATATATATATATATATATATATACATATATATACATATATACACACACACATATATATATATATATATATATATATATATATACATATATATATACATATATACACACACACATATATATATATATATACATATATACACACATATATACACACACACACACACACATATATATATATATATACACACACATATATATATATATATATATATATATATATATATATATACACACACACACATATATATACACACACACACACACACACACATATATATATATATATATATATATATATATAACATAATTTATGTAAGAACTTACCTGATAAATTCATTTCTTTCATATTAGCAAGAGTCCATGAGCTAGTGACATATGGGATATACATTCCTACCAGGAGGGGCAAAGTTTCCCAAACCTTAAAATGCCTATAAATACACCCCTCACCACACACACAAATCAGTTTAACGAATAGCCAAGAAGTGGGGTGATAAGAAAAAAGTGCGAAAGCATATAAAATAAGGAATTGGAATAATTGTGCTTTATACAAAAAAATCATAACCACCACAAAAAGGGTGGGCCTCATGGACTCTTGCTAATATGAAAGAAATGAATTTATCAGGTAAGTTCTTACATAAATTATGTTTTCTTTCATGTAATTAGCAAGAGTCCATGAGCTAGTGACGTATGGGATAATGACTACCCAAGATGTGGATCTTTCCACGCAAGAGTCACTCTAGAGGGAGGGATAAAATAAAGACAGCCAATTCCTGCTGAAAATAATCCACACCCAAAATAAAGTTTAATGAAAACATAAGCAGAAGATTCAAACTGAAACCGCTGCCTGAAGTACTTTTCTAACAAAAACTGCTTCAGAAGAAGAAAATACATCAAAATGGTAGAATTTAGTAAAAGTATGCAAAGAGGACCAAGTTGCTGCTTTGCAAATCTGATCAACCGAAGCTTCATTCCTAAACGCCCAGGAAGTAGAAACTGACCTAGTAGAATGAGCTGTAATCCTTTGAGGCGGAGTTTTACCCGACTCGACATAGGCATGATGAATTAAAGATTTCAACCAAGATGCCAAAGAAATGGCAGAAGCTTTCTGGCATTTTCTAGAACCAGAAAAGATGAAAAATAGACTAGAAGTCTTTCGGAAAGACTTAGTAGCTTCAACATAATATTACAAAGCTCTAACAACATCCAAAGAATGCAATGATTTCTCCTTAGAATTCTTAGGATTAGGACATAATGAAGGAACCACAATTTCTCTACTAATGTTGTTAGAATACACAACCTTAGGAAAAAATTCAAAAGAAGTTCGCAACACCGCCTTATCCTGATGAAAAATCAGAAAAGGAGACTCACAAGAAAGAGCAGATAATTCAGAGACTCTTCTGGCAGAAGAGATGGCCAAAAGAAACAAAAAACTTTCCAAGAAAGAAGTTTAATGTCCAAATGAATGCATGGGTTCAAAAGGAGGAGCTAGAAGAGCCCCCAGAACCAAATTCAAACTCCAAGGAGGAGAAATTGACTGAATGACAGGTTTTATACGAACCAAGTCTTGTACAAAACAATGAATATCAGGAAGATTAGCAATCTTTCTGTGAAAAAGAACAGAAAGGGCAGAGATTTGTCCTGTCAAGGAACTTGCGGACAAACCTTTATCTAAACCATCCTGAAGAAACTGTAAAAAAATTCTCGGAATTCTAAAAGAATGCCAGGAAAAATGATGAGAAGACACTAAGAAATATAAGTATTCCAGACTCTATAATATATCTCTCTAGATACAGATGTACGAGCCTGTAACATAGTATTAATCACAGAGTCAGAGAAACTTCTTTGACCAAGAATCAAGCGTTCAATCTCCATACCCTTAAATTTAAAGATTTGAGATCCTGATGGAAAAAAGGACCTTGCGACAGAAGGTCTGGTCTTAACGGAAGAGCCAACGGTTGGCAAGAGGCCACCCGAAAAAGAATCCGTCCATGCTGGAGCTACCAGCAGAACAAACGAGCATTCCTTCAGAATCTTGGAGATTACTCTTGGAAGAAGAACTAGAGGCGGAGAGATATAGGCAGGATGATACTTCCAAGGAAGTGATAATGCATTCACTGCCTCCGCCTGAGGATCCCGGGGTCTGAACAGATACCTGGGAAGTTTCTTGTTTAGATGAGAAACCATCAGATCTATTTCTGGAAGTTCCCACATTTGAACAATCTGAAGAAATACCTCTGGGTGAAGAGACCATTCGCCCGGATACAACGTTTGACGACTGAGATAATCCGCTTCCTAATTGTCTATACCTGGGAAATGAACCGCAGAGATTAGACAGGAGCTGGATTCTGCCCAAACCAGAATTCGAGATACTTCTTTCATAGCCAGAGGACTGTGAGTCCCTCCTTGATGATTGATGTATGCCACAGTTGTGACATTGTCTGTCTGAAAACAAATGAACGACTCTCTCTTCAGAAGAGGCCAAGACTGAAGAGCTCTGAAAATTGCACGGAGTTCCAAAATATTGATCGGTAATCTCACCTCCTGAGATTCCCAAACCCCTTGTGCCGTCAGAGACCCCCACACAGCTCCCCAACCTGTAAGACTTGCATCTGTTGAAATTACAGTCCAGGTCGGAAGAACAAAAGAAGCCCCCTGAACTAAACGATGGTGATCTGTCCACCACGTCAGAGTGTCGTACAATCAGTTTTAAAGATATTAATTGAGATATCTTTGTGTAATCCCTGCACCATTGGTTCAGCATACAGAGCTGAAGAGGTCGCATGTGAAAATGAGCAAAGGAGATCGCGTCCGATGCAGCAGTCATAAGACCTAAAATTTCCATGCATAAGGCTACCAAAGGGAATGATTGTGACTGAAGGTTTTGACAAGCTGATATCAATGTTAGACTTCTCTTGTCTGAAGAAGACAGAGTCATAGACACTGAATCTACCTGGAAACCTAAAAAGGTTACCCTTGTCTGAGGAATCAAACTTTTTGGTAAATTGATCCTCCAACCATGATCTTGAAGAAAAAACACAAGTCGATTCGTATGAGATTCTGTTAAATGTGAAGACTGAGCAAGTACCAAGATATCGTCCAAATAAGGAAATACCAATACCCTGTTCTCTGAATACAGACAGAAGGGCACCGAGAACCTTTGTAAAAATTCTTGGAGCTGATGCTAAACCAAACGGTAGAGCCACAAAACTGGTAATGCTTGTCTAAAAAAGAGAATCTCAGAAACTAAAAGTGATCTGGATGAATCGGAATATGCAGATATGCATCCTGTAAATCTATTGTAGACATATAATGCCCTTGCTGAACAAAAGGCAGGATAGTCCTTACAGCTACCATCTTGAATGTTGGTATCCTTACATAACGATTCAATATTGATAGATCCGGAACTGGTCTGAAGGAATTGACCTTCTTTGGTACAATGAAGAGATAGAATAAAACCCCAGCCCCTGTTCCAGAACTGGAACTGGCATAATTACTCCAGCCAACTCTAGATCTGAAACACATTTCAGAAATGCTTGAGCCTTTGCTGGGTTTACTGGGACACGGGAAAGAAAAAAAAATCTCTTTGCAGGAGGCCTTAACTTGAAGCCAATTCTGTACCCTTCTGAAACAATGTTCTGAAACCAGAGATTGTGAACGGAATTGATCCAAATTTCTTTGAAAAGAACGTAAACCGCCCCATACCAGCTGAGCTGGAATGAGGGCCGCACCTTCAGCTTTGAGCTGGCTTTGGGTTTCTATAAGGCTTGGATATATTCCAAAGTGAAGAAGGTTTCCAAACTGATTACCGCTCCTGAGGATGAAGGATCAGGCTTTTGTTCCTTGTTGTGATGAAAGGAACGAAAACAATTATTAGACCTAAATTTACCTCAGATTTTTTATCCTGTGGTAAAAAAGTTCCCTTCCTTCCAGTAACAGTTGAGATAAAAGAATCCAACTGAGAACCGAATAAATTATTACCCTGGAAGAAAGGGATAGCAAAGTTGACTTAGAAGACATATCAGCATTCCAAGTTTTAAGCCATAAAGCTCTTCTAGCTAAAATAGTTAGAGACATATACCTGACATCAATTCTAATGATATCAAAGATGGTATCACAAATAAAATAATTAGCATGTTATAGAATAATAATGCTATGAGAATTATGATCTGTTACTTGTTGCGCTAAAGCTTCTAACCAAAAAGTTGAAGCTGCAGCAACATCCGCTAAAAATATAGCAGGAGTAGAGACAGCCCCATTAACCTTAGGGATTTTGTCCCAAACTCTAATCTGTCAGATGGCACAGGATATAATTGCTTAAAACGTTTTAAAAGGAGTAAATGAATTACCCAAATTATTCCATTCCCTGGAAATTACTTCAGAAATAGCATCAGGGACAGGAAACACTTCTGGAATAACTACAGGAGATTTAAAAACCTTATTTAAACGTTTAGTTTTAGTATCAAGAGGACCAGAATCCTCTATTTCTAATGCAATTAATACTTCTTTAAATAAAGAACGAATAAATTCCATCTTGAGCAAATACAAAGATTTATCAGCATCAACCTCTGAACCAGAAGAACCATTATCAGTATCAGAATGATGATGTTCATTTAAAAATTCATCTGAAAAAAGAGAAGTTTTAAAAGACTTTTATGCATACTAGAAGGAGAAATAACAGACATAGCCTTCTTAATGGATTTAAAAAAATAAAATCTCTTATGTTATCAGGAACACTCTGAGTATTAGATGTTGACGGAACAGCAACAGGTAATGTAACAGTACTAAAGGAAATGTTATCTGCATTAACAAGTTTGTCATAACATTTAATACAAACAACAGCTGAAGGAACAGATACCAAAAGTGATACACTTAGCTTTGGTAGCTCCAGCACCGGGCAGCGATTTTCCTGAAGTATCTTCTGACTCAGTTGCAACGTGGAACATCTTGCGATATGTAATAGAAAAAACAACATATAAAGCAAAATTGATCAAATTCCTTAAATGACAGTTTCAGGAATGGGAAAAAAATGCCAGTGAACAAGCTTCTAGCAACCAGAAGCAATAAATAATGAGACTTAAATAATGTGGAGACAAAAGTGACGCCCATATTTTTATTTTTTTTTATTTATTTTTTTAGCGCCAAATAAGACGCCCACATTATTTGGCGCCTAAATGCTTTTGGCGCCAAAAATGACGCCACATCCGGAACGCTGACACTTTTGACGCAAAAGAACGTCAAAAAATGACGCAACTTCCGGCGACACGTATGACGCCGAAAACAGAAAAAAATTTTGCGCCAAAAAAGTCCGCGCCAAGAATGACTCAATAAAATGAAGCATTTTCAGCCCCCGCGAGCCTAACAGCCCACAGGGAAAAAGTCAAATTTTTTAAGGTAAGAAAAAATGATTGATTCAAATGCATTATCCCAAATATGAAACTGACTGTCTGAAAAACATAATTTATGCTTACCTGATAAATTCCTTTCTTCTGTAGTGTGATCAGTCCACGGGTCATCATTACTTCTGGGATATTACTCCTCCCCAACAGGAAGTGCAAGAGGATTCACCCAGCAGAGCTGCATATAGCTCCTCCCCTCTACGTCACTCCCAGTCATTCGACCAAGGACCAACGAGAAAGGAAAAGCCAAGGGTGAAGTGGTGACTGGAGTATAAATTAAAAAATATTTACCTGCCTAAAAAACAGGGCGGGCCGTGGACTGATCACACTACAGAAGAAAGGAATTTATCAGGTAAGCATAAATTATGTTTTCTTCTGTTAAGTGTGATCAGTCCACGGGTCATCATTACTTCTGGGATACCAATACCAAAGCAAAAGTACACGGATGACGGGAGGGATAGACAGGCTCTTTATACAGAAGGAACCACTGCCTGAAGAACCTTTCTCCCAAAAATAGCCTCCGATGAAGCAAAAGTGTCAAATTTGTAAAATTTGGAAAAAGTATGAAGCGAAGACCAAGTTGCAGCCTTGCAAATCTGTTCAACAGAGGCCTCATTCTTGAAGGCCCAAGTGGAAGCCACAGCTCTAGTAGAATGAGCTGTAATTCTTTCAGGAGGCTGCTGTCCAGCAGTCTCATAAGCTAAACGAATTATGCTACGAAGCCAAAAAGAAAGAGAGGTAGCGGAAGCTTTTTGACCTCTCCTCTGCCCAGAGTAAATGACAAACAGAGAAAACGTTTGTCGAAATTCCTTAGTTGCCTGTAAGTAAAATTTTAGAGCACGGACTACATCCAGGTTGTGCAGTAGACGTTCCTTCTTTGAAGAAGGATTTGGGCATAAAGAAGGAACAACAATCTCTTGATTGATATTACTGTTAGTAACTACCTTAGGTAAGAACCCAGGTTTAGTACGCAGGACTACCTTATCCGAATGAAAAATCAAATAAGGAGAATCACAATGTAAGGCTGATAATTCAGAGACTCTTCGAGCCGAGGAAATAGCCATTAAAAATAGAACTTTCCAAGATAACAACTTTATATCAATGGAATGAAGGGGTTCAAACGGAACGCCCTGTAAAACATTAAGAACAAGGTTTAAACTCCATGGTGGAGCAACAGTTTTAAACACAGGCTTAATCCTGGCCAAAGCCTGACAAAAAGCCTGGACGTCAGGAACTTCTGACAGACGTTTGTGTAACAGAATGGACAGAGCTGAGATCTGTCCCTTTAATGAACTAGCAGATAAACCCTTTTCTAAACCTTCTTGTAGAAAAGACATCCTGAAGTCCCAAGGTGCTGTCAGAGCATCTATCAGGACTGCTCCTGGATCCCTGGATCTGGACCCGTAACGAGGAAGCTTGGCGTTCTGTCGAGACGCCATGAGATCTATCTCTGGTTTGCCCCAACGTCGAAGTATTTGGGCAAAGACCTCCGGATGAAGTTCCCACTCCCCCAGATGAAAAGTCTGACGACTTAAGAAATCCGCCTCCCAGTTCTCCACTCCCGGGATGTGGATTGCTGACAGGTGGCAAGAGTGAGACTCTGCCCAGCGAATTATCTTTGATACTTCCATCATAGCTAGGGAGCTTCTTGTCCCTCCCTGATGGTTGATGTAAGCTACAGTCGTGATGTTGTCCGACTGAAACCTGATGAACCCCCGAGTTGTCAACTGGGGCCAAGCCAGGAGGGCATTGAGAACTGCTCTCAATTCCAGAATGTTTATTGGCAGGAGACTCTCCTCCTGACTCCATTGTCCCTGAGCCTTCAGAGAATTCCAGACGGCACCCCAACCTAGAAGGCTGGCGTCTGTTGTTACAATTGTCCAGTCTGGTCTGCTGAATGGCATCCCCCTGGACAGATGTGGCCGAGAAAGCCACCATAGAAGAGAATTTCTGGTCTCTTGATCCAGATTCAGAGAAGGGGATAAGTCTGAGTAATCCCCATTCCACTGACTTAGCATGCACAGTTGCAGTGGTCTGAGGTGTAAGCGTGCAAAGGGTACTATGTCCATTGCCGCTACCATTAAGCCGATTACCTCCATGCATTGAGCCACTGACGGGTGTTGAATGGAATGAAGGGTGCGGCAAGCACTTTGAAGTCTTGTTAGCCTGTCCTCTGTCAGGTAAATCTTCATTTCTACAGAATCTATAAGAGTCCCCAGGAAGGGAACTCTTGTGAGTGGAACGAGTGAACTTTTCTTTTCGTTCACCTTCCATCCATGTGACCTTAGAAATGCCAGCACTAACTCTGTATGAGACTTGGCAGTTTGAAAGCTTGAAGCTTGTATCAGAATGTCGTCTAGGTATGGAGCTACCGAGATTCCCCGCGGTCTTAGTACCGCCAGAAGAGCACCCAGAACCTTTGTGAAGATTCTTGGAGCTGTAGCCAATCCGAATGGAAGAGCCACAAACTGGTAATGCCTGTCTAGGAAGGCAAACCTTAGGTACCGATAATGATCTTTGTGAATCGGTATGTGAAGGTAAGCATCTTTTAAATCTACAGTGGTCATGTACTGACCCTCTTGGATCATAGGTAAAATTGTCCGAATAGTCTCCATCTTGAACGATGGAACTCTTAGGAATTTGTTTAGGATCTTTAAGTCCAGGATTGGTCTGAAAGTTCCCTCTTTTTTGGGAACCACAAACAGATTTGAGTAAAACCCCTGTCCCTGTTCCGATCGTGGAACTGGATGGATTACTCCCATTAACAAGAGCTCTTGTACGCAGCGTAGAAACGCCTCTTTCTTTGTCTGGATTGTTGACAATCTTGACAGATGAAATCTCTCTCTTGGAGGAGAGTATTTGAAGTCCAGAAGGTATCCCTGAGATATTATCTCTAGCGCCCAGGGATCCTGAACATCTCTTGCCCAAGCCTGGGCGAAGAGAGAAAGTCTGCCCCCCACTAGATCCGATCCCGGATCGGGGGCCCTCAATTCATGCTGTTTTAGGGGCAGCAGCAGGTTTCCTAGTCTGCTTGCCCTTGTTCCAGGACTGGTTAGGTTTCCAGCCTTGTCTGTAGCGAGCAACAGCTCCTTCCTGTTTTGGTGCAGAGGAAGTTGATGCTGCTCCTGCTTTGAAATTACGAAAGGAACGAAAATTAGACTGTCTAGTCTTGGCTTTGTCCTGAGGCAGGGCATGGCCTTTACCTCCTGTAATGTCAGCGATAATCTCTTTCAACCCGGGCCCGAATAAGGTCTGCCCTTTGAAAGGTATATTAAGCAATTTAGACTTAGAAGTAACATCAGCTGACCAGGATTTTAGCCACAGCGCCCTGCGTGCCTGAATGGCGAATCCTGAATTCTTCGCCGTAAGTTTAGTAAGATGTACTACGGCCTCCGAAATGAATGAATTAGCTAGTTTAAGGACTCTAAGCCTGTCCGTAATGTCGTCCAGAGTAGCTGAACCAATGTTCTCTTCCAGAGACTCAATCCAGAATGCCGCTGCAGCCGTGATCTGCGCAATGCATGCAAGGGGTTGCAATATAAAACCTTGTTGAACAAACATTTTCTTAAGGTAACCCTCTAATTTTTTATCCATTGGATCTGAAAAAGCACAGCTATCCTCCACCGGGATAGTGGTACGCTTAGCTAAGGTAGAAACTGCTCCCTCCACCTTAGGGACCGTTTGCCATAAGTCCC
>NC_069504.1:567231349-567291349 GCF_027579735.1 Bombina bombina
GTATACTGGCATAAGCGTGTAACACTAGTTACTATCAATATCAATTTTACTATCAATATCAATTTAGGAGTATGTTATTTGCGATACGCTATTTTGCAAAGTACTAGGAACTTGATATAAGGATATATTTTTTAATAAGGATATTTTTCTAATATATTTTTTGTCTTATAGTGATAAAGTTGGCCGACCATATTGATTATTTTGGGCTATTAAGTTTTTCGTATGTTACCCATTTTTTAGCCATTGCAGGTATTTATATTGCAGCTTATTTTCTGAGATTGCCGCTCTGTTTTTTAAAATATCACTTACGCTGTGCTAATCCAAGTAACTACAGAATTGTCTCTATTTTGATTCGAAGCAGACAACACAGAGTATAGTAAAAATAAGATTTGCTATAATCTTACAAAACATTCAAGGTGTTTCTCACATTGTTTTAAAGATTTATTAAACATCAAAAAATTATCTTGTTAACATATATAACCCCTTTTTATGAAAACTTTTACATATGTTTTATGAATATATATATATATATATATATATATATATATATATATATAAAAATAAAATTATTCTTGCAAAGATCTTTTAAAACATAGCGATTTTCTCTTATTTCTGGGTATAAGCCAATTGGCGCTCTTGTTTCTGCCCCTCCCCTTTTCTAGGGTCACTGTTTGGAAGCTTAGAGGAAGCTCCCATAGATTCAAGAGCCTTTACCCTCACAGCGCAGATTGTATATATTTGTTAGAGTATCCACAAAGGGTACCGACCTCATCAATTCTCGCACAGAGGCTGAACCTAAAATAACAACAGAACTCCTGACAGTGTCACCGTGTCTTCGATTGCGTAAAGGCAGACGAGACTCAATATTAAATATAGCTTTCTATGCTGCCAACATGGGTCCTCCCTTCAGTTTTTTGTCCTACTGTTTGCTTCAACATCAGATGGAGCCTACCAATATTCCCACAGAGTTGGACAGTGCAACTGGTGGCGATACCATGGAAGATAAGGATGAGGATATCCTCATGTTTACAGATGCGGATCTGATCAGATTCGGCTCTGTTGAGGAACAGCAAATGGAGGAATCCAATCAATCCTTATATAATACATGAGCGAAACGTAAACAACGTGAGATTGACCTGAACCTTCACGGTACCTATTGGTCAGAGTACCACAAGAGAAGAATGTTACCTAGGGGTTTTCGGGTGAGGAATGTCCCCACACTTGGAAGATCTAATGTGGAGTTTTGCACCAATTGGTGTAAAATTCTTAATAAGTGTTCATTTGACCTGATGCTGCTGGTAATTTGCAAAGCGAACAGATTACTCCAAGAGGTTAAAACAGAGATCTACATGGGAAACTCTTAAAATCTTTGGTTTCCCAGATCAAATTATCAAAGCGATACAGGCTCTTTACTCCACTCCCACAGCAGTAGTTAGAGGCCTAGGCTTTGCCTCACCCCCCTTCCCAATATCTAATGGCACCAGACAAGGGTGTCCACTCTCACCCCTACTCTTTGCCCTGGCAATCGAGCCACTAGCAGAACAAATCAGACTAGATAAAAAAATTGATGGCATTCGCCTACATGGCACAATTCACAAGATTGCACTCTTTGCAGACGACATTACTATATTCTCGTCAGACCCCCTATCTTCATTCCCGAGACTGATAGAGATCTTAAACTCCTTTGGAGACATGTCACTCTACAAATTAAATCTAGATAAAACAGAAATCTTTACCTGGGGAATCCCACAGAGCACAGTTGACACCCTCAAGGTCCAATACAGAGTACACTGCGTCAATAACTTCATCTCCCACTTAGGTGTTAAGATATCGAACAATATCCCTCAGATGATCAAAGACAACTACCTGCCCCTTTTAACCGAACTGCGTACTTTGAAAGACAAATGGGACTATACTCACATCTCATGGATAGGTAGGTTAACAGCCCTTAAGATGTCCTTTCTACCTAAAATTACTTATTTATTTAGATGTCTCCCTCTCCGTATCCCGGGATATCTCCTTCACCAATTTCAGAGTGAATTTACTAAATATATATGGCAGCACAAACCCCCCAGAGTGGCGCACAAAATCCTTCAAAGCCCCCTTAGTAGAGGAGGTATAGCCTCCCCATCAATAACTAGGTATTATGAAGGAGCCATGCTCACCCATATTTCACAATGGGGTGCTAAAGACTCCCCTAGTAAATGGAAAACCATAGAACAAGCCTCCCTCCCAAATCATATATTTTTGCCCGACTTAATTTGGATTCCGGCCCACCTAAGACGTACCACAGACATTAGCAATAACATAATACGAGAATGCCTCGCCATGTGGGACAAGCTTAGACACTATCCACACATCGCCCAACATCCTTCACCTATTACTCCCTTGACAGGTCTCCTACGAGGCTTACCTGACTCTCATCCTTATGGCTGGACTAGAATTGGAATACAAACAGTAGCTGACCTTTGGGTTACTTCACCAACCCCGCGCTTCATGACACTCTCAGAAATAAAGGCAGGCTCCAACTTACCCAGGTACATGACGTACGAATACACAAGACTAAAGAGCTTTCTTACTAGCTGGGGATTTCAACCTGAGCTACACCGACCCCGTACACTCTGGGAAACGACTTGGCAACAAGGTAACAAATTACACAGACCTTTATCAATGCATTACACTTTAATAGGAAACACAGACCCTGAGAACAAACTTCCTCACTTACTCACTTGGGAATCAGTTCTGAACCTGACTCTGACCCCACAAGTATGGCAACACGTAATTTCCCTCACTAAAAAAGCACTGCACTGTGTCACACTCTTTGAAACATATTACAAACTCTTAACGAACTGGTACCTTACCCCTGCGAGACTTAATAAAATGTTTGTCTCTGCCTCTCCCCTATGCTGGCACAATTGTGGCAAAAAAGGAGACTCCCTACACATATGGTGGGAATGCCCCAAGTTAAAACCCTTATGGAGTATATGCTTCCGTACGCTGGGGAGATTAGGCATAACACTTCCTATAACTCCTTCTAATGCCCTCTTACACATAGGCATCACTAAATTACCTAAGCACCAAGCATATCTAGCAATCTATTTGCTAACAGCTACTAAAGCGACAATAGCCAAGGCATGGAAAACTGTGACACCCCCAAAATGGTCATGCATTCTAAACTATATGGCATATATCTACAATATGGAGAAACCTATCTTTTCCTCTCTAAATAATTCAGACCTATTTGAATTAGTGTGGGCAGATTGGCAATCTAACCACACCACTACTTGGGCCCCGAACACTAGAGTAAACACACACTAGGTAACCCTCCCCAAGTACCATCCGCATATGAACCAAATCCCTGCCTCTAACAATTACCCTCCCGTTCCTTTTTCCCCAATCCCTCCCCCCCCACCCCAATTAACCCACCCCATTTGACTTGAGTTATATTTCGTTCACTTTTTCATCTTAGGAACGCATTCTAACCTGACATATTTTTGAATGTTCCAATTTTTCTGTTCATACTCTCTGTAGGAGCCTACGTGCTCCAAATTATTTAATATGTCACTGTTGTATTTGAGAAATCTTTACTAATAAAAACTTGAAATTTAAAAAACAAACAAAAAAAAAAAAAAACAGATCTACACCTTTGAGAGCGAGCAACCTAACAAGTTGAGGACTGATAACTCATGTGACTGGCTGGATAAATTGGCCAAACAAGTAAAAGCATACAAACAAGAGCTTATTTCCTTTAAAAATCGGAAACTCCAAACGGTGAGTCTGGATTATACACATAAAAGCGTATATCGCTGGATGCTTGCACCAGACGAGAGAAGAACTCAGAGACCCAGAAGACAGAGAAGGTATACTAAAAGAACCGTCAATACGGTTGATACCAGCTCGGGTGACAATTCTGGCCCAGAGGGTTCTATGAATCCTGAAAAGCATGTATTCAGGGGTATTACAACCAGATCAAGAAGTAGCAGTAATTTAACACAATGGGACAACACCCAGGATGAGGGTTGCTCACGACCACCTCTTGCCCCATACTCAACAGCCAATCGTTTTTTAGGACAAGGACCCGGCTGCACATGAGGCGGGGGATGTCCCCCCCCCGCCACCCAATTCAAAGAAGATAGAGCACAATGTGTTCAACATCAGTACAAGACCACTGAATGATGCAGAAACCTCACTACTCAATAAGGGATTATCATTTGTACCAACCATAAAGATGAGCCCTTTTAACTCATTTATCGATATACAGAAATTTGGAAGGTCATTACGTCAAATAATTTTTTAGAAGGGACGCAGAGGAGAGAACAAGATTTGGCACACCAGGGACGTTTTACCCCACCTCTAATGACTCCTCTTATCACCTCGTATACAAATTACCCGTCAAGAGTAAGTCAAGAACCTATGACCACCAGGAGACTTAAGGACTATTTATCCAGAGAGGAGAGACTAGCGCTGAAGACACTCAGCGAAGATATAACTATAGTGATATGTCCTGCGGACAAGGGCAGTGGAGTAGTAGTGATGGATGCGATGGACTATAAACAAGAGATCTTACGACAGTTGTCAGACAACACTACCTATAGAGTACTTCAGGGAGATCCCACTACAACATTAAAATGTGAAATTGACAACAGAATAGCTGAATGGAAGGAGACTGCAGCAATTTCCGAATAGGAAGCACGCTTCCTATAAAAGGGATTTCCTCATAACACCTATTCTATACACACTGCCGAAAATCCATAAAGACACGAGGAGTCCACCCGGCAGACCGATTGTTTCTGCCAGAGGATCGCATTTACAACCCTTAGCCAAATTCATAGATCACTTTCTGCAACCTATGGTCAAACACATGAAATCTTAAATACAGGACTCATCTATCTTTATCCAACGTATTATTCAGCTGAGAGATATCAGGGAGTCTGATAGATTGGTTACCATGGACGTCTCAAGCCTTTATACAGTAATTCCTCATTCAGCAGGTATCACAGCAGTCACCAATTGCTTGAGATGGACGGCATATATTGGTCCACCCGAAGATGTCCTGATAGAACTCCTGACAATTTGCTTACACAAGAACTATTTCCGATTTGAGAACAAATTCCATCTCCAAATAGCAGGCACGGCGATGGGGTCTAACGTGGCCCCATCGCTGGCGAATCTCTATATGTCTGAATACGAAACCCTGCATATGAAGGTATATGAAACACTCTCCATTAAGTTTTATTGCATATATATATATATATATATATATATATATATATATATATATATATATATATATATATATATATATATTATCTGATCTGTTCTTGATTTTGCAAGATGATATGAAGTCATTAGAGAGCTGGATTGAGGCTCTGAATTCACTTGTACCATCAGATTTCAGTATGTGGCAGATTTGAACTCTGTGGATTATTTGGATGTGAAAATATTCAAAACTAGTGGGTCACTTGGAACGACTCTTTTCAGAAAAGACACGGACCGCAATTCTAAACTCCATGCGAGTAGCTGTCATCAACCAGCTCTGATCCGGAATATACCCAAGGCTCAGTTCCAGAGGGTGATACGAAACAACACAGATCAAACAATTGAGTGAAATGGTGGAAAGATTCACACAACGTGGATACAAGGGGTCACATTTACAAGCTATGTGTGATCAAGCAATGAAGGGAGGTATTGAAGTCGAACAGACTACACAAGCTAATGTTCCCCAACTTACTTTTGTGACGACTTACTCTTTGGACCAACACCAAATCACAAAAGCCATTAAAGAAGAATGGAAGCTGACTCAGTCAGATCCCTCATTACCTTTCACTAAATGGGGAACACCCCGACTGGCTTATAGGAGAGGTAAGAGCTTGAGGGATCGTCTTATGAGGACGGACCTAACAACTACTGACACACAAAGGTGGTTGAAGCGGAAAGGCGGCTGTTTTAAATGCATGGGGTGCGTTACTTGCAATAGTATGCATACTGGGAATATGTTCCAGCATCCTGAAAAAGAGAAGAAATACAAGATTGATTACTTCCTCAGATGTACTACAACTTAAATTATCTACCTCCTCAATTGTCCCTGTGGGCTTTTCTATATTGGGAAAACGATAGACGATGCCGGACGGCGAACCACCGTTCGAGTATAAGGACTGCCCTGAAGAATGGAAAGTCAGAACAACCGGTAGCCCGACATTTCTTGGAGAGAGGGCATATGGTTACAGACTTAAGATTCCGTATAATTGATCATGTTCCAGCACCGAGAAGAGGGGGCAACAGAGCCAAGATCTTGCTACAGAAAGAAGCGAGATGGATACATGAACTTGGCACCCTGGCACCTCAATGTCCAAACTGGGTGGCAAGCGTTCCTATGAGTACTTTTAACAATACAACATTCAATGCTCTATGAGAGTCCATTATTACATTTTAGTAAGAGAGCATGATTCGATTATATAGTGTGTTAGATCATTGGCCTGGTAATATGTAAATAAATGAGGTTTAACAATTCTATGCAGTAAGTATACTAAATTGTTCCAGATGTGGATTTGGATGTGGATTAGGTTGGCTAATGTACTGTCCCATCTGTTGACTATGACACTGTGGGTTCTAATCTTTGTGGATCTTGGTGGAGATGTAGTTTAGAATTGATGTGACCAACATTCAGTATACTACATCCATCCATACAGTAAAACACCGTAGGATCCAACAATAGTGGAACCCAGTGTTGTAATTAGGTGGTATGTAGGATATTTTGCTTTTATGTCTCTTTTGGCTGTTTTCAGTCTCAATTTTATATGTATGTGTTAATGTTTTATTTTATTTCACTTTGTTCACTTGTGTGTTTATAGGTATCGTGGACGTGGTCCCACTTCTGTTCCCTGATCTTATATGAGTTTCATTCTACCGTTGCTAACAATGTGTGGAAGTTTTATTAAGTGTTTATAAAGTGTGGGTAGTCGTGACACATTATACACAATATGTATCCCTTATAGGATCATTATATTACAGTTTGAGATGTTCACTGCATTATTATAGGTCTTGTTCTCTTTTTTTCTCAGACTTGCACTGACATATTCATTAGATATACTTTCTTTTTCTTCATTGATGGTGTTGGTTTATTCAGTGATAGGGGTTGATTAGTGGATGTCTGGACTTCTAGGTTGGTCCCCTATGTCGATAGCTTATGTCATTTGCACAGTTTTCGTTAATATCCATACAGTAATTTATATTAGATTTTCGATTGTGTGTCTCACTTAGCCCCTTGTTTTCTTTTCACACGGTCTCCAGTGATTGGTGACTTTAGTGGGGGAGGGTTTCACAGGCCCTTATAAGGTTGTATCTTTGCATATTCGTGTTGTCAGAGGAAGGGACGTTTGAGGTCCCGAAACGTCACAAATAAATACTTACACAGTGATGTAAAGTCCAGTGAGTGCTTCATCTTATTCCTTTTGTGATATATATATATATACATATATATATATATATATATATATATATATACACATATATATATATATATATATATATATATATACACATATATATATATATATATATACACATATATATATATATATATATATATATATATATATACACATATATATATATATATATATATATATATATATACACATATATATATATATACATACACACACACACACCAGACTTGGTTGTATCAAGAAGCCTTTAAATAATCCAATTTTACAAATTAAAATTGGAAAAAAAATGGCCATAAAAACAAAAAAAAAAAAACTTACTTGACCACCACTTCCTCTGCCAGCCACAATAACTGAACGATCCCCATCCCTGCCACCGTATCCTGATGGAAGATTTACATGATCCCCTCGCGATGAGCGCACAGCTCCTTCTCTTCCTGGCCTATCTGCCCTTGCACCTCTGCAAAATAAAGAAAACAAAAAATATGACAACTCATTGTTATCCAACTTTAGTCATAGACCTGCAATCAAAGATTGTATGTAAGAATCTTGCCAGTATATATTTCCAGGGATACAAGCTTGTATTACATTACTTTTCTCTAATTTGGTACATTTAAACATACATATATTTGTTAACCGATCTCCTAGAACACCTTTTAAAAAGGGATCTTGTACTGTACTCTAAAATGTGTCCCCACTTAACGCGTTTTCAATGACTTGTCATACAAGATTAAGAGTAGTGATCTGAGATGTCATCGCAGAAAATGCAGCATCTGCAGAAAGAACTGGACAAATGCAGGAACTGTAAGAGCTTTTGCTTTGCTTTTGCTTTGCAGAGCTTCTCCACATCAGGCTTTTCAAACAGTGCTTTGCTCAGTCTGCATTATGTAAGTTAACAGTGCAGCCAGAGAAAAGTTATGTTTAAAGAGAACAGTGAAATACAGAGCAGGGCTGCAAAGCGGCAACGCTTCAATTGAGGACTGGCTCTCAGGGATTTTTTTTTTTTTAGACACCTGTCTGCAAAGCTGTGACGCTTGTCTGTAAGACACTCTTGTGAGCAATGCAACTTTTTTATTACTACATTATTACCTTCTAATTATGTGATGTTAGACCAATAGCAAAGCAATTTCTTAAAGAGAAAAAAAAAAAGATTTTTTTTTTCGCTGCTGCTAATTTGCAATTCAATCTTCATCTGCTGGAATATATTACAAAACTTTAAAAATTGCTTTATTCTCCAGTTAATCAACACATTGCACTTGGTGCTTTAGTGTAACTGCCTAATTTAAAATTGTATTTTATTTGAAAACTACCTGCCGAGACATTTTCACAAAAAAAAAAAAAAAAATTTGCAGAAAGTGAAAAAAAGTTTTGCCTCTAGGGTAAAATGTATGGGAAATTGATTTATGTTAATTTTTTTTTTTAAATAGCTGGTTTTGTCCACCATCCTTTACTCATGGGAATTCCTTCTCTAACCCTAGCAGGAGGCAAAGATTCCCAAACCCCAAGAGCTCAATAAAACCCATCCCATCTCACACATACCTCAGTCTAAGGTACAGACAAAGTAGGTGAGGTAAAAAATGAATAAGAGCTATAAACGGAGCAGAATGTGCTCAAAACAACCCTAACAAAAGGGTGGGGGCTCATGGACTCTCACCACCATGAAAGAAAGGAATTTATCAGGTAAGCATAAATTATGTTTTCTTTCATACAGGTGCTGAGAGTCCAGAATCCTTTACTCATGGGAACTAATACCCAAGCTGTGGAAGTCCACAAGTAAATAACAAAGAGGGGCATTAAAAACAATTTTTTCACTGAGAAAATAACCCCACAAAATTAGTCTTTTTTTCCATATATAAATGCACTTAAAAAACAGGCACAATCCTCAAACTGAGACAACTGCCTGAAGGACCTTTCTAACAAAGGCTGCTTCAGAGGAAGCAAACAGATTAAAATGGTAAAAGATAAAATTTAGTAATCTTATGCAAATAAGGCTAAGTAGCTGCTTTGCAAATTTGATCAACTGAAGCCTTATTCTTGAAAGCCCAAGGAGTGGCAATTTACCTAGTAGAGTGAGCTGTAATCCACCGTGGTGGAGGCTGACCTGCCTCCAACTAAGCTCTGTGAGTCAAGAGTTTCATCCAAGAGGCTAAAGAAACAGCTGAGGCTTTCTGACGTTTCATAGGCCTAGAAAAAAGAACAGACAGACTAGAGGTCTGTCTGAAATCCTTACAAGCGTCAATATAATATTTCAATGTCCTAACAATCTCTATCAAAAAGTTATCAGAAGAAACAACCTTAGGCAAAAAAATGAAATGCTGTCTGCAAAACAGCCTTATCCTAATGAAAAATCAGATAAGGAGACTCACAAGAAAGAACAGACAATTCTGAAACTCTTCTAGCAGAAGAAATAGCCGAAAGAAACAACACTGTCCAAAAAAGAAGTTTAATGTCTAATGTATGCATAGGCGCAAAAGGAGGAGCTTGCAAAACTCTTAACACCAGGTTAAGATTCCAAGGAGGAGAAAACAAAATTATGCTTACCTGATAATTTTCTTTTCTTGAGATGGATAAAGTCCACAGCTGCATTCATTACTTTTGGGAATTCAGAATCCAGGAGGCGGCAAAGACACCCCAGCCAAAGGCTTAAATACTCCACCCACTTCCCCTCATCTCCCAGTCATTCTGCGAGGAACAAGGAACAGTAGAAAAAATATCAAAAGGTGCCAGAAGAACAAAAATTATGGGCCCAAGAGAAAAAAAAAACGGTGGGACTCTTTCCATCTGAAAAAAAGAAAATCAAATAAGCATAATTTATGTTTTTCTTCATAAATGGAAAGAGTCCACAGCTGCATTCATTACTATTGGGAAAACAATTAAGCTATATAGGACACTGAATGCTAAAACGGGAGGGTACAAAAGGCGGCCCATTCTGAGGGCACCAGGCCTGAAACCACAACCCAAAAAACAAAAATCAAGGTCGGTCCTCAATCAGCCCCTCTTACAAGTTAAAAAAAAAAAAAAAAAGTGGGACAACATTCGAAAATTCCCAAAGGGAAGAGGACACGTAGGAACAAACAAGTATTCCCAGAAAAGATCCTAAACAGCGTGCAATTTGATCCAAAATAATGTAGAACCCCAAAAAGCGAGGCAAGCTCACAGAGACCCTAAGGGTTCCTGAAAACAAGGGAAGGCAACGCCCAGACCCCAAACAGTACCGAAACACAAGGTTGAGACCAGGAATTAGAACAGAGAAGAAAATTTTCCGAAAAAACAGAGCAACTGCCCCGAAAAAAAGGACTGAAACCGGAGTCCCAAGTCGCCAGGAACTCGGAATATCGAAATACTCCCAAGCCAACACGTGCATAAAACCCAGAGAGCAACCCCTGAACACCCCACGCTGCAGTCATACCAGGATAACTCTGGTACCTCCAGGATCCAAGGACAAACCTCACATCTCAGAACCTGTTCCAACACCAGACGAGCCCAAGCAACAGGCAGGCCTGAAAAACAGGGTAACAGAAAAGGACCGCACCCACCAGATAAAAGGGCGGAATGGGATGGTCTCAGACACCTCAACAGAGCTCGGGTGCCATCCAAAACTACCCACAAACAGGTGCTCCCAAGGAGGATCCCATAGAGATGGGCAGAAACAAGGCAGAAAAGCCCTATGAAATCTAGCCTAACACTATATGTCTGTCTCAAAGCACCTACAACAGGTACACCCAAGAAGAACCTCATAGATATAGGCCTAAAAAGGCAGAAGAGCCTTATGCTCCATGGAGACTGCAACCACAGACGGAACAGAATAATACCAGAAAGGCGTACCGCTCTCTTTACAGGATAAATCCCTGTTCCAACCACTTGCACACAAATAAATAGCAAGCACACTCACAAGGCCTAAGCCCTCATTTGAGTCGAATGAAAACCCATCTAGGCGCTGCTGATGAATACAAAAAGGAAACTCCTCAAGAAGGGAAGCACATACAGTTCCAGAACAAGGAAGGCAATGAGAAGCTGAAGTACACAGCACTCCTGGCTAAGCTGCCATCAGCTAAACTGGTGAGACCGTAAGTTATAGTCTATGTTCCCTGTAGAACTGCAGCTCTCGAATCAGGCACAGGATCATATAAATCCAGAAAAATACCAGATAAGGCCATGAAGAAAAAAAGTACCCACACACAGAGGGCTCCAGCTAGCGAACCATGGGGCTAACCACCAAACAGAAAAGGTGGCTTAGGCCCAGAAGATCCAGACAAACAAAAGCTTGAGCCCCAGAATTGTTTAGATAAACAATACCCCAGGGAACACCATACCAGTCTGAATAAAAACCGACTACACAAGTGATAAAGAATAACCCACAAAAAGGGTCTAAAGATAAATCCCCACCCAAAGGGAAGAGAACACCCCCTACAAAGGTCCAACTCCAAAGGAGCTAGGGCACGACAGAGCCACTAAGATTCTAAGTCAAACAGGCGTAACCCAAACCTCCAGGACCCAGGGCAAACATCGGGGACAAAGTCACCGAAGAACGAGATAACAAAAGCTAGTCTGCATAATTTTCTCAGGGTACAAAACCAGAGGACTTCATCCAAGGAAAAATACATAGCATCCCAAACCCCGGAAACCCTAGAAAGAGCCAGGATAAGGAGATCACATAGCCTATCATTCCTAATAAGGAACGGCTAACCCTCAG
Source organism: Bombina bombina (assembly GCF_027579735.1). NCBI lineage: Eukaryota > Metazoa > Chordata > Amphibia > Anura > Bombinatoridae > Bombina > Bombina bombina. The sequence goes on from NC_069504.1 coordinate 567,243,488, forward strand.
AGTAGGAAAAAAACGCAAGGTCAACGTCTAAGAAGAAACAGACAAAGTCCAGTGATCTCGACCCGAAAGAAGAGTCCTCAAAAAGGAACAAGTCCAAAAGGACAAAAAAAAAAGGCAAGACCGCCCATAAAGGCAGCAATGAGGCCCTTACACCTCAAAATCTTCAACCCACGCGGGGAGGGAAACACTTAAATCCTGACGATATCGGAACCAACGGAGTGTGATGCACTAGAACTCTGAGTCCCAAATGACCAGCACAAGGGTTGCAGAGGACTGACCCAGTTCCCCATGCCCCCCGGACCCTCAGGTCCTCTCAGAATGCTTAGAAGACACTTGTAAAACAAGCTAAGAAAAACACAATAATAAAGCAATCCCTCAGCACCCTAACCGGACCAGCCAGGTAGAACAGGCGCTACAAGAGTGAAAGAGGCCTCAAGAAAGAAGGTGGTGAACCCAATCAGAACCAGAGCCCTTACTGTTAAGGACGCAATATTCGCCCCCAGGGAGGGAGAAATAAATGACAGACAACACATAGGAATAAAACATGTCCCCAGAACAACTTCCGTAGAAGTAACAGTGTGATCAAGAAATCGTGAGTATAGATTCCAGAAGGAAAACTCCCGAAGGAATATGAAACCAAACATGAGCTTTGAAAATGAATAAAAGTCATCCTAACCGGATTAAATAAAAGAAAAGGCAACCCGTAGGTTTTCGCCTAAAAGAACAGACACACCCGCAGGACCAGCCTAACGGAACCCTGCTCAACCAAGCTCATATTGGAAAGGATACTCAATAACCATAATACTATAAGAAGAGTACTCCATCCCCTTATATTTAATTCTGTGAGCTATTCGAAGAAGACGACTGAGAACTCCTACATCCATTAAGGATGGGATCATCCAACAACGCCAAAACGTGCCGTAATAGAACACAAAGGCGCACCAGTCTAACGAAAAGCACAGAACACTTCCACCGGAAACTCAGGAAGTGTCGCTCCCCCGAAGAGCTGAACGGGCCACCCCAGGATGACTGGGCACGAACATAATCTTAAAGGGACTGTAAACTTTCTTAATTATTAAGCACTATATTTATTTATTTTTATCATCTCAATATAATCATTATAGTTTGCAGAGTGTAAGCGCAACGGAAGCGATTAAAACACAATCATTTTTGTTTTGTTTTTTTACCTCCTCTGTCCGCCCATGCAGCCTGAGTAAAATCTATATCAAAGTCAGTGCTGCAGGGCAGTTACGTCACCTAATAGACTTCCTCCTCCCATCTCTATACCCGGAGCGCGCATTCTGTCTTACTTCACGCATGCGCAAATACTGACCGCTCTATCAGAAACACAGAATCGCAATGCACTAGGATGTATTGCAGTGCGCATGCGCAAGTTAAGAGGGAACGCGCGCTCTGAGGAAAAAAGAAGACTGACGTTCGAACGGCAGTTGGATGCTGGCTGTCTGACGGAACTATTGGAAAAAAAGGTTTTTTAAATAGGCGGCCAGAAAAGGCTATGTTGGCAATAATTATTATAAATGTTTTAAACGCTTCCACTGCGCTTTTTCTCTGCATTTGTATAATAAATTAATTATGTTGTACTTAAACATAAGTTTTAACTAAACAAAAGTTTACAGTCCCTTTAAGCAGACATCTGGAAGTTGAATATGTGCGATTGCCATCAGGATTTGAATACGGAAACGTGCCGCTTCCTCCGGAGGGAACAAACCCCCATCCAGGGAAAGATAAGCATAATCTGGGTCACCTGCACGTGTAGCAACAGTAAGTGGTAGGGAACTTACCACTCGAGGAACAGCACCCCCAGAGGCAGGTGGCTCAGCGGCCCCTAGATTCCATGATCCAGAGGAATGTATCATCTGGGCCGATTCGTACTCACTACAATAAGTAGAATCTGAATCAGAGACTATTTCAATCTCAACATCAGAATCCTCCATAACTGGGATATGAATATAAAAAATGGACCAAATTTGAAAAAATATAAACGGCACCTTACACCCACAATGGCTTGGGCTTTCACCACCTCCTATGCACCAGACACCAGCAGACCAGAATTTCTCCGTCGCCACACGGTCAGGAATGCGGAACTGGAGAGTCAAAAAAACGTGACCACGCCCGGTCACAAGGTAAGCCGTACAGTCCAGAAAAAGCACACCCGTCCACAAAGGCCGGGTCACTTCCAAGGTCGTTATGTTCCACAAAACTATGAGCCTAAGTAACACTACACATAAGCAGGTCGAATCACATAAACATGATTAAATCCCCCCTTGTTCATATAACCCCCCTTAGGAGATATTAACCCTTGACCCCAAGATACAAAAGGAGCTTCACTGAGACCCTGATTACTCTAGTTGAAACCCGCAAGGTGGTAGCTTCTCAGGAAAACATTTGTAATACAAACCAATCATGCGAAAAGTAAAATGAAACTATCTTACCAGAATCTACGCCGTGGAACAGGAGTACAGCCCTTCAATTGTGACAGATAGTAGCCTCGACTCTGCCATGGACTTAAGAAAACACAATTTATGCTTACCTGATAAATTTATTTCTCTTGTGGTGTATCCAGTCCACGGATCATACATTACTTGTGGGATATTCTCCTTCCCAACAGGAAGTTGCAAGAGGACACCCACAGCAGAGCTGCTATATAGCTCCTCCCCTAACTGCCATATCCAGTCATTCGACCGAAACAAGCCGAGAAAGGAGAAACCATAGGGTGCAGTGGTGACTGTAGTTTAATCTAAAATGTTGACCTGCCTTAAAATGACAGGGCGGGCCGTGGACTGGATACACCACAAGAGAAATACATTTATCAGGTAAGCATAAATTATGTTTATTCTTGTAAGGTGTATCCAGTCCACGGATAATCCATTACTTGTGGGATACAATACCAAAGCTAAAGTACACGGATGAAGGGAGGGACAAGGCAGGTACTTAAACGGAAGGTACCACTGCATGTAAAACCTCTCAAAAATAGCCTCCGAAGAAGCAAAAGTATCAAATTTGTAGAATTTGGAAAAAGTATGAAGCAAAGACCAAGTCGCCGCCTTGCAAATCTGTTCAACAGAAGCCTCATTTTTAAAGGCCCAAGTGGAAGCCACAGCTCTAGTAGAATGAGCTGTAATCCTTTCAGGAGGCTGCTGTCCAGCAGTCTCATAGGCTAAGCGGATTATGCTTCTTAGCCAAAAAGAAAGAGGTTGCCGAAGCCTTTTGACCTCTCCAAGATAAAAGTTTGATATCTATGGAATGAAGAGGTTCAAACGGAACCCCTTGAAGAACTTTAAGAACCAAATTTAAGCTCCATGGGGGAGCAACAGGTTTAAACACAGGCTTGATTCTAACCAACGCCTGAACGTCTGGAACATCCGCCAGACGCTTGTGCAAAAGAATAGACAGGGCAGAAATCTGTCCCTTCAAAGAACTAGCTGATAATCCTTTTTCCAAACCCTCTTGGAGAAAAGATAATATCCTGGGAATCCTAACCTTACTCCATGAGTAACTTTTGGATTCACAACAATAAAGATATTTACGCCATATCTTATGGTAGATTTTCCTGGTGACAGGCTTTCGTGCCTGTATTAAGGTATCAATGACTGACTCGGAGAAGCCACTCTTTGATAAAATCGAGCGTTCAATCTCCAGGCAGTCTCAGAGAAATTAGATTTGGATGATTGAAAGGACCTTGTAGTAGAAGGTCTCGTCTCAAAGGCTAAGCGGATTATGCTTCTTAGCCAAAAAGAAAGAGGTTGCCGAAGGCTTTTGACCTCTCCTCTGTCCAGAGTAAACCACAAACAAAGCAGATGTTTGACGAAAATCTTTAGTAGCTTGTAAGTAAAACTTTAAAGCACGAACCACGTCCAGATTATGTAAAAGACGTTCCTTCTTTGAAGAAGGATTAGGACACAATAATGAAACAACAATCTCTTGATTGATATTCTTAGTAGATACCACCTTAGGCAAAAACCCAGGTTTTGTACGCAGAACTACCTTATCTGTATGGAAGATCAGATAAGGAGAATCACATTGTAAAGCAGATAACTCGGAGACTCTACAAGCCAAGGAAATAGCCATCAAAAAAAGAACTTTCCAAGATAAAAGTTTGATATCTATGGAATGAAGAGGTTCAAACGGAACCCCTTGAAGAACTTTAAGAACCAAATTTAAGCTCCATGGGGGAGCAACAGGTTTAAACACAGGCTTGATTCTAACCAACGCCTGAACGTCTGGAACATCCGCCAGACGCTTGTGCAAAAGAATAGACAGGGCAGAAATCTGTCCCTTCAAAGAACTAGCTGATAATCCTTTTTCCAAACCCTCTTGGAGAAAAGATAATATCCTGGGAATCCTAACCTTACTCCATGAGTAACTTTTGGATTCACAACAATAAAGATATTTACGCCATATCTTATGGTAGATTTTCCTGGTGACAGGCTTTTGTGCCTGTATTAAGGTATCAATGACTGACTCTGAGAAGCCACTCTGATAAAATCGAGCGTTCAATCTCCAGGCAGTCTCAGAGAAATTAGATTTGGATGATTGAAAGGACCTTGTAGTAGAAGGTCTCTTCTCAAAGGCAGAGTCCAAGGTGGAAAGGATGACATGTCCACTAGGTCTGCATACCAGGTCCTGCGTGGCCACGCAGGCGCTATCAAGATCACCAATGCTCTCTCCTGCTTGATTTTGGCAATCAGTCGAGGGAGCAGAGGAAATGGTGGAAACACGTAAGCCAGGTTGAAAGACCAAGGCGCTGCTAGAGCATCTATCAGCGTCGCTTCCAGGTCCCTGGACCCGTAATAAAGAAGCATGGCGTTCTGGCGAGACGCCATGAGATCCAGTTCTGGTTTGCCCCAACGATGAATCAATTGAGCAAACACCTCCGGATGGAGTTCCCACTCCCCCGGATGAAAAGTCTGACGACTTAAAAAATCCGCCTCCCAGTTCTCTACACCTGGGATATGGATCGCTGATAGGTGGCAAGAGTGTCTCTCTGCCCAGCGAATTATTTTGGAGACTAACATCGCTAGGGAACTCCTTGTTCCCCCTTGATGGTTGATGTAAGCCACAGTCGTGATGTTGTCCGACTGAAATCTGATGAACCTCAGGGTTGTTAACTGAGGCCAGGCTTGAAGAATATTGCTCTCAATTCCAGAATATTTATTGGGAGGAATTTCTCCTCCTGAGTCCACGATCCCTGAGTTCCAGGGAGTTCCAGACTGCACCCCAACCTGGAAGGCTGGCATCTGTCGTTACAATTGTCCAATCTGGCCTGCAAAAGGTCATACCTTTGGACAGATGGACCCGAGATAGCCACCAGAGAAGAGAATCTCTGGTCTCTTGATCCAGATTTAGTAGAGGGGACAAATCTGTGTAATCCCCATTCCACTGACTGAGCATGCATAGTTGCAGCAGTCTGAGATGTAGGCGCAAACGGTACTATGTCCATTGCCGCTACCTTTAAGCAGATTACTTCCATGCACTGAGCCACCGAAGGGCGCGGAATAGAATGGAGAACACGGCAAGAATTTAGAAGTTTTGATAACCGCGACTCCATCAGGTAAATTTTCATTTCTACAGAATCTATCAGAGTCCCTAGGAAGGAGACTCTTGTGAGTGGGGACAGAGAACTCTTTTCCTCGTTCACTTTCCACCCATGCAACCTCAGAAATGCCAGAACTATGTCCGTATGGGACTTGGCAATTTGGAAGTTTGACGCCTGTATCAGGATGTCGTCTAGATAAGGGGCCACTGCTATGCCCCGTGGTCTTAGGACCGCCAGAAGCGACCCCAGAACCTTTGTAAAAATTCTTGGGGCTGTAGCTAACCCGAAGGGAAGAGCCACAAACTGGTAATGCCTGTCCAGAAAGGCAAACCTTAGGAACCGATGATGATCTTTGTGTATCGGAATGTAAGGTAAGCATCCTTTAAATCCACTGTAGTCATATATTGACCCTCCTGGATCATAGGTAGGATGGTCCGAATAGTTTTCATTTTGAATGATGGAACTCTGAGGAATTTGTTTAAGATCTTTAGATCCAAGATTGGTCTGAAGGTTCCCTCTTTTTTGGGAACCACAGACAGATTTGAATAAAGTTTCGAAAGGCACAAAAATTAGACTGTTTGGCCCTTGATTTGGACCTGTCCTGAGGAAGGGCATGACCTTTACCTCCAGTAATGTCAGCAATAATTTCCTTCAAACCAGGCCCGAATAGGGTCTGTCCCTTGAAGGGAATGTTAAGTAGTTTAGACTTTGAAGTCACATCAGCTGACCAAGATTTAAGCCATAGCGCCCTGCGCGCCTGGATGGCAAATCCAGAATTCTTAGCTGTTAGTTTAGTCAAATGAACAATGGCATCAGAAACAAAAGAATTAGCTAGCTTAAGTGCTCTAAGCTTGTTAAGTATGTCATCCAATGGAGTCGTTGCCTGTAAAGCCTCTTCCAGAGACTCAAACCAGAACGCCGCAGCAGCAGTGACAGGACAATGCATGCAAGGGGCTGCAGGAAAAAACCTTGTTGAATAAACATTTTCTTAAGGTAACCCTCTAATTTTTTATCCATAGGATCTGAAAAAGCACAACTGTCCTCGACAGGGATAGTAGTACGCTTTGCTAAAGTAGAAACTGCTCCCACCACCTTAGGGACCGTCTGCCATAAGTCCCGTGTGGTGGCGTCTATGGGAAACATTTTTCTAAAAATAGGAGGGGGGGAAAACGGCACACCGGGTCTATCCCACTCTTTATTAATAATTTCTGTAAACCTTTTAGGTATTGGAAAAACCTCAGTACACACCGGCACTGCAAAGTATTTATCCAGTCTACACTATTTCTCTGGCACTGCAATTGTGTCACAGTCATTCAGAGCAGCTAAAACCTCCCTAAGCAGTACACGGAGGTTCTCAAGCTTAAATTTAAAAGTAGAAATATCAGAATCAGGTTTCCCTGAGTCAGAGATATCACCCACAGACTGAAGCTCTCCTTCCCCAGCTTCTGCATATTGTGACGCAGTATCAGACATGGACCTTAAAGCGTCTGTATGCTCAGTATTACGCCTAACACCAGAGCTATCTCGCTTTCCTCTAAATTCAGGCAGCCTGGCTAATACCACTGACAGTGTATTACCGCCATGTCTTGTAAAGTAATCGCTATGGGCGTCCTTGATGTACTTGGCGCCATTTGAGCGTGAGTCCCTTGAGCGTGAGTCAAAGGGTCTGACACGTGGGGAGAGTTAGTCGGCATAACTTCCCCCTTGTCAGAATCCTCTGGTGATAAATTTTTTAAAGACAAAAGCTGATCTTTATTGTTTAAAGTGAAATCAATACATTTAGTACACATTCTCATATGGGGTTTTAATTTCCTCTATGTCAGACATGTTTGTACAGACTAGCAAGCTTGGAAAACACTTTAAATCAAGTTAACAAGAGTATATAAAAAACGGTACTGTGCCTTTAAGAGAAACAAATTTTGGCAAAATTTGAAAAACAGTGAAAAAAGGCAGTAAATCAAACGAAATTTTTACAGTGTATGTAATAGGTTAGCAGAGCATTGCACCCACTTGCAAATGGACGATTAACCCCTTAATGCAAAAAATGGATCAAAAAAACGAAATAAACGTTTTTTAAACAGTCACAACTGCCACAGCTCTACTGTGGCCCTACCTTCCTCAATAAACGACTTTTGAAGTCTTTAGAGCCCTTCAGAGATGTCCTATAGCATGCAGGGGACTGCTGAGGGAAGCTTAATGTCTCTGTCTGTAATTTTAACTGCGCAAAAAAGCGCTAAAATAGGCCCCTCCCACTCATACTACAACAGTGGAAAGCCTCAGGAAACTGTTTCTAGGCAAAAATCAAGCCAGCCATGTGGAAAAAACTAGGCCCCAATAAAGATTTATCACCAAAGCATATATAAAAACGATTAAACATGCCAGCAAACGTTTTATATTGCCATTTTATTAGAGTATATATCTCTGATAGTAAGCCTGATACAAGTCGCTATTAAAGCACTGTATTTAGGCTTAACTTACATTAATCCGGTATCGGCAGCATTTTCTAGTCCCTAGAAAAACTTAAAACTGCACATACCTTATAGCAGGATAACCTGCACGCCATTCTCCCTCTGAAGTTACCTCACTCCTCAGACATATGTGAGAACAGCAGTGGATCTTAGTTACAAGCTGCTAAGATCATAGAAAACGCAGGCAGATTCTTCTTCTAAATACTGCCTGAGATAAAATTGTACAACTCCGGTACTATTTGAAAATAAACTTTTGATTGAAGAAAAAACTAACTATATTTTACCACTCTCCTCTTACTACCTCCATCTTTGTTGAGAGTTGCAAAAGAATGACTGGGTATGACAGTTAGGGGAGGAGCTATATAGCAGCTCTGCTGTGGGTGTCCTCTTGCAACTTCCTGTTGGGAAGGAGAATAACCCACAAGTAATGGATGATCCGTGGACTGGATACACCTTACAAGAGAAAACAGGCAGCGAAACTAGTCTAAAAATAAAGTTGGGATGGTTTTGCAGAAAGACTCTCCCTGCATCTCCGGACTCTTAACTTTCATCCAGGCTCTCACTGAGTGACTGACAGGATTTCTTAAAACTCCAGTCCCATGCCAGAGAGTACTACCCTCCATAAGAGACAAATCGTAAACTTCTGACACTTCTCTGCCAACCTCCTGGGACGAAAGGCAAAGAATGACTGGGGGATGAGGGAAGTGGGAGGAGTATTTAATTCTTTGGCTGGGGTGTCTTTACCTCCTCCTGGTGGCCAGGTTCCAAATTCCCAAAAGTAATGAATGCAGCTGTGGACTCTTTCCATTTATGAAGAAAATAGGCTTAAAGTGATTGTCAATCCTAGTGTGAAAACGTCACCTCAGCAAAACAGCATTCTGAAGTGGGCTGCCTGAGCAGCTCAGTGCAAGGAACACTTGAAACAAATAAAAAAAGCTTTTAGTATGAAGTATTTTATACTTCATGAATGAAAGTCCCCTTTATTTGTTCCAATGTCAATCCTAGATTGACAATCACTTTAATAACAGGTATAATTTGGACAAGCGCCTGAACGAAACAATGAACATCAGGAACACTAGCAATCTTTCTGTTAAACAGTACAGAAACAGCAGAAATCTGTCCTTTCAGGGAACTGGCAGATAAACCCCTATCTAAAACATTCAGCAAAAAATGAAGAATCCTAGGAATTCAAAAAGAATGCCAGGAAAAACCATGATCTACACACAAGGAAATGCAATTTTGTGATAAGTCTCCTTAGACACAGAACTTGAGTCTCAATGACAAACTGAGAAACCTTTATGCCACAGATCAAAGCGTTCAATTTCCATGCCATCAAGTTAAGAAACTTTAGATCAGGTTGGAAGAAAGGACCTTGAGACAGGTCTGACCACAGAGGAAGGAGGCCAAGGAGGGCAAATGGACATCTGAATCAGATCTGCATACCAAATCCTACGAAGCCATGCTGGAGCAAACAAGAATACAAAAGACTTCTCTTAAATGAGACAGGAGAACAGATGTAAGGCATGAGCTGCATAGTTGAGCAGGACGACACACAGTATGTAACCTGCATAGCATGCATTTATTAGGATCAAAAAAAGGAGTAGAGCAATTATCCTCTTGACTAGGTTCAATTATAGAATCACCATGACGACTATGGAGTGGAGACAAAAACTTACCCTAATGGTGCACAAATAATAAATGGAGTAAAATTACTGTGAAACACCACAGCTATTTCCCCAAGTGTTTGTTCCCAAAGCCTACTTTAATAAATGCTCCGTCTGAGGTGCTTCACTACCTCTGTATCGGCACCGGAGCTCCCATTCTGCCGCTCCACTCAGACTAGTATTGCGCCATTGCACAGAGAAAAAAAACGGAAGGCGGCGATGGTTCCAAAACTGTCTATATCGGGAGCATGCAACACGCCCATCGCCGCAAGTCATGTTGCGCATGAGGAGTGCTGTCTGACAGCACATGCAAATACTTTGTTTAGCCTGGTTTCAGTTTCTGGGTCACAGATATTAAAGCTCCTTTTGTAGGAGCCTGTGAAAATAGCCTGGGTTCCGGATTAATGAATGCGTGAATCCAAATGTAGCCTCTTCTTACAAGCCGTTCCATATCACATGGCAGAGTCATTTACCAGGTCCAAACAGCAAGTCCATTTGAAGGACCTGATGCTGCTTCTAAGTGTGATAAATGACCCCATAAAGGAGTGCAACCTCAAACCTTATGGTCCCTTGCCTCCTAAATTACTGCAGCAATAAAAGTTATTAGCTACCTTCTGCTTATGAGGTCCCCATAAACCAGTCTACTGGCAATCTGGTTGCTAACCCCGTTTCATTAGGCAACAATCCATTAGAGGAGGAAGAATAAAAACAGGACTTATCCAGCTTTTGTTATCCGGAAGGAGTCCTGTAACACAAAGAAGAATCAGTGAAACAAACACCGTTTGCCTAAAAGGGAGGTCAACATAAGAACACTGGAAGAGGCATAGGAACTTCCCTGCGACTTCCAGTAGCTAGCATACACCCAAACTCCAAGAATATTACATGGCATTCAACAACTCCCATGCCATCTCTTGCAGGAAACGATCCATTGAGGACAATAAAATCAGAATCTTCAGCAGAGCACCGCACTTTGCCTAACTCCATTAACGAGGCAAAGTACTGAGAGGGTAGGGGAAGTGGGAGGGATATTGCAATGCTCTGATTGGGGTGTCTTTGCCTACCTACATAGACTCACAGGCCACTTTATTATGTACGCCTGTTCAATTGCTTGGTAACACAAATTGCTAATCAGCCCTCAGTACCATGTTGATTAGAATTTTTCGCTTTCTCTGTGTGCCAGGTCCTCTTGAGCTCTCAGATGACCCCATACCCCAACCTGTCAAACTTGCATCTGTTAAGATCTCCCAGGATGGGCGAAGGAAGCCCATTCCCTGGAGCACAGGTTCCTGAGACAGACACCAGGAGAGACATAGTCTGGTCATAGGATACAGATAGATTACCTGGGACAAGTCTGAAAAACATAATTTATGCTTACCTGATAAATTCCTTTCTTCTGTAGTGTGATCAGTCCACGGGTCATCATTACTTCTGGGATATTAACTCCTCCCCAACAGGAAGTGCAAGAGGATTCACCCAGCAGAGCTGCATATAGCTCCTCCCCTCTACGTCACTCCCAGTCATTCGACCAAGGACCAACGAGAAAGGAAAAGCCAAGGGTGAAGTGGTGACTGGAGTATAAATTAAAAAATATTACCTGCCTTAAAACAGGGCGGGCCGTGGACTGATCACACTACAGAAGAAAGGAATTTATCAGGTAAGCATAAATTATGTTTTCTTCTGTTAAGTGTGATCAGTCCACGGGTCATCATTACTTCTGGGATACCTATACCAAAGCAAAAGTACACGGATGACGGGAGGGATAGGCAGGCTCTTTATACAGAAGGAACCACTGCCTGAAGAACCTTTCTCCCAAAAATAGCCTCCGATGAAGCAAAAGTGTCAAATTTGGAAAATTTGGAAAAAGTATGAAGCGAAGACCAAGTTGCAGCCTTGCAAATCTGTTCAACAGAGGCCTCATTCTTAAAGGCCCAAGTAGAAGCCACAGCTCTAGTGGAATGAGCTGTAATCCTTTCAGGAGGCTGCTGTCCAGCAGTTTCATAAGCTAAACGAATTATGCTACGAAGCCAAAAAGAAAGAGAGGTAGCAGAAGCTTTTTGACCTCTCCTCTGCCCAGAGTAAACGACAAACAGAGAAGACGTTTGTCGAAATTCCTTAGTTGCCTGTAAGTAAAATTTTAGAGCACGGACTACATCCAGGTTGTGCAGTAGACGTTCCTTCTTCGAAGAAGGATTTGGGCATAAAGAAGGAACAACAATCTCTTGATTGATATTCCTGTTAGTAACTACCTTAGGTAAGAACCCAGGTTTAGTACGCAGAACTACCTTATCCGAATGAAAAATCAAATAAGGAGAATCACAATGTAAGGCTGATAACTCAGAGACTCTTCGAGCCGAGGAAATAGCCATTAAAAATAGAACTTTCCAAGATAACAACTTTATATCAATGGAATGAAGGGGTTCAAATGGAACGCCCTGTAAAACATTAAGAACAAGGTTTAAACTCCATGGTGGAGCAACCGTTTTAAACACAGGCTTAATCCTGGCCAAAGCCTGACAAAAAGCCTGGACGTCAGGAATTTCTGACAGACGTTTGTGTAACAGAATGGACAGAGCTGAGATCTGTCCCTTTAATGAACTAGCGGATAAACCCTTTTCTAAACCTTCTTGTAGAAAAGACAATATCCTAGGAATCCTAACCTTACTCCAAGAGTAACCTTTGGATTCACACCAATATAGGTATTTACGCCATATCTTATGGTAAATCTTTCTGGTAACAGGTTTCCTAGCCTGTATTAAGGTATCAATAACTGACTCAGAAAACCCACGTCTTGATAAAATCAAGCGTTCAATTTCCAAGCAGTCAGCTTCAGAGAAGTTAGACTTTGATGTTTGAAGGGACCCTGAATCAGAAGGTCCTGTTTCAGAGGTAGAGACCAAGGTGGACAGGATGACATGTCCACCAGATCTGCATACCAAGTCCTGCGTGGCCACGCAGGTGCTATTAGAATCACTGATGCTCTCTCTTGTTTGATTCTGGCAATCAATCGAGGAAGCATCGGGAAGGGTGGAAACACGTAAGCCATCCTGAAGTCCCAAGGTGCTGTCAGGGCATCTATCAGGACTGCTTCTGGATCCCTGGATCTGGACCCGTAACGAGGAAGCTTGGCGTTCTGTCGAGACGCCATGAGATCTATCTCCGGTTTGCCCCAACGTCGAAGTATTTGGGCAAAGACCTCCGGATGAAGTTCCCACTCCCCTGGATGAAAAGTCTGACGACTTAAGAAATCCGCCTCCCAGTTCTCCACTCCCGGGATGTGGATTGCTGACAGGTGGCAAGAGTGAGACTCTGCCCAGCGAATTATCTTTGATACTTCCATCATAGCTAGGGAGCTTCGTGTCCCTCCCTGATGGTTGATGTAAGCTACAGTCGTGATGTTGTCCGACTGAAACCTGATGAAACCCCGCGTTGTCAACTGGGGCCAAGCCAGGAGGGCATTGAGAACTGCTCTCAATTCCAGAATGTTTATTGGCAGGAGACTCTCCTCCTGACTCCATTGTCCCTGAGCTTTCAGAGAATTCCAGACGGCACCCCAACCTAGAAGGCTGGCGTCTGTTGTTACAATTGTCCAGTCTGGTCTGCTGAATGGCATCCCCCTGGACAGATGTGGCCGAGAAAGCCACCAAAGAAGAGAATTTCTGGTCTCTTGATCCAGATTCAGAGAAGGGGATAAGTCTGAGTAATCCCCATTCCACTGACTTAGCATGCACAGTTGCAGTGGTCTGAGGTGTAGGCGAGCAAAGGGTACTATGTCCATTGCCGCTACCATTAAGCCAATTACCTCCATGCATTGAGCCACTGACGGGTGTTGAATGGAATGAAGGGTGCGGCAAGCACTTTGAAGTCTTGTTAACCTGTCCTCTGTCAGGTAAATCTTCATTTTTACAGAATCTATAAGAGTCCCCAGGAAGGGAACTCTTGTGAGTGGAACGAGTGAACTTTTCTTTTCGTTCACCTTCCATCCATGTGACCTTAGAAATGCCAGTACTAACTCTGTATGAGATTTGGCAGTTTGAAAGCTTGAAGCTTGTATCAGTATGTCGTCTAGGTACGGAGCTACTGAAATTCCTCGCGGTCTTAGTACCGCCAGAAGAGTGCCCAGAACCTTTGTGAAGATTCTTGGAGCCGTAGCCAATCCGAATGGAAGAGCTACAAATTGGTAATGCCTGTCTAGAAAGGCAAACCTTAGATACCGGTAATGATTTCTGTGAATCGGTATGTGAAGGTAAGCATCCTTTAAATCCACTGTGGTCATGTACTGACCCTCTTGGATCATGGGCAAAATTGTTCGAATAGTTTCCATCTTGAACGATGGAACTCTTAGAAATTTGTTTAGGATCTTTAAGTCCAGGATTGGTCTGAAAGTTCCCTCTTTTTTGGGAACCACAAACAGATTTGAGTAAAACCCCTGTCCCTGTTCCGATCGTGGAACTGGGTGGATTACTCCCATTAACAAGAGCTCTTGTACGCAGCGTAGAAACGCCTCTTTCTTTGTCTGGATTGTTGACAACCTTGACAGATGAAATCTCTCTCTTGGAGGAGAGGATTTGAAGTCCAGAAGGTATCCCTGAGATATTATTTCTAGCGCCCAGGGATCCTGGACATCTCTTGCCCAAGCCTGGGCGAAGAGAGAAAGCCTGCCCCCCACTAGATCCGATCCCGGATCGGGGGCCCTCAATTCATGACGTTTTAGGGGCAGCAGTAGGTTTCCTGGTCTGCTTGCCCTTGTTCCAGGACTGGTTAGGTTTCCAGCCTTGTCTGTAGCGAGCAACAGCTCCTTCCTGTTTTGGTGCAGAGGAAGTTGATGCTGCTCCTGCTTTGAAATTACGAAAGGAACGAAAATTAGACTGTCTAGTCTTAGTTTTGGCTTTGTCCTGAGGCAGGGCATGGCCTTTACCTCCTGTAATGTCAGCGATAATCTCTTTCAACCCGGGCCCGAATAAGGTCTGCCCTTTGAAAGGTATATTAAGCAATTTAGACTTAGAAGTAACATCAGCTGACCAGGATTTTAGCCACAGCGCCCTGCGTGCCTGAATGGCGAATCCTGAATTCTTCGCCGTAAGTTTAGTTAGATGTACTACGGCCTCCGAAATGAATGAATTAGCTAGTTTAAGGACTCTAAGCCTGTCCGTAATGTCGTCCAGAGTAGCTGAACTAATGTTCTCTTCCAGAGACTCAATCCAGAACGCCGCTGCAGCCGTGATCGGCGCAATGCATGCAAGGGGTTGCAATATAAAACCTTGTTGAACAAACATTTTCTTAAGGTAACCCTCTAATTTTTTATCCATTGGATCTGAAAAGGCACAGCTATCCTCCACCGGGATAGTGGTACGCTTAGCTAAAGTAGAAACTGCTCCCTCTACCTTAGGGACCGTTTGCCATAAGTCCCGTGTGGTGGCGTCTATTGGAAACATTTTTCTAAATATCGGAGGGGGTGAGAACGGCACACCGGGTCTATCCCACTCCTTAGAAACAATTTCAGTAATTCTCTTAGGTATAGGAAAAACCTCAGTACTCGTCGGTACCGCAAAATATTTATCCAACCTACACATTTTCTCTGGTATTGCAACTGTGTTACAATCATTCAGAGCCGCTAACACCTCCCCTAGTAATACACGGAGGTTTTCCAGTTTAAATTTAAAATTTGAAATATCTGAATCCAGTCTGTTTGGATCAGAACCGTCACCCACAGAATGAAGTTCTCCGTCCTCATGTTCTGCAACCTGTGACGCAGTATCTGACATGGCCCTAATATTATCAGCGCACTCTGTTCTCACCCCAGAGTGATCACGCTTACCCCTTAGTTCTGGTAATTTAGCCAAAACTTCAGTCATAACAGAAGCCATATCCTGTAATGTGATTTGTAATGGCCGGCCAGATGTACTCGGCGCTACAATATCACGCACCTCCCGAGCGGGAGATGCAGGTACTGGCACGTGAGGCGAGTTAGTCGGCATAACTCTCCCCTCGTTGTTTGGTGAAATTTGTTCAATTTGTACAGATTGACTTTTATTTAAAATAGCATCAATACAGTTAGTACATAAATTTCTATTGGGCTCCACTTTGGCATTGCAACAAATGACACAGATATCATCCTCTGAATCAGACATGTTTAACACACTAGCAAATAAACTTGCAACTTGGAATACAATTCAATTAAAAACGTACTGTGCCTTTAAGAAGCACAGAAAATCTATGACAGTTGAAAATTAATAAATTGAAACAGTTATAGCCTCAATCCTTGTAAACAACACAACTTTAGCAAAGGTTTAATCCCATTAACAAAGATAACAATTTCTGAAAGCAGGAAACAAATTACAGAATAAAAGTTTTTATTTCAGTCAAACTATAATTCTCACAGCTCTGCTGAGAGAAATTACCTCCCTCAAAATAAGTTTGAAGACCCCTGAGTTCTGTAGAGATGAACCGGATCATGCAGGAAATACAATGAGCTGCTGACTGAAATAACTGATGCATAGAAAAAGGCGCCAAAACCGCCCCTCCCCCTCACACACAGCAGTGAGGGAGAACAGAAACTGACAGAAAAAAACAGATTTAAGCAACTGCCAAGTGGAAAAATGGTGCCCAAACATTTATTCACTCAGTACCTCAGCAAATGAAAACGATTTTACATTCCAGCAAAAACGTTAAACATAATTTCTAGTTATTAAACAGCTTTATGTACTTCTTACAGTGTAATTCTCTGAAGTGTAAAGTATACATACATGACATTATATCGGTATGGCAGGATTTTCTCATCAATTCCATTGTCAGAAAATAAAAGCTGCTACATACCTCTATGCAGATTCATCTGCCCGCTGTCCCCTGATCTGAAGATTACCTCTCCTCAGATGGCCGAGAAACAGCAATATGATCTCAACTACTCCGGCTAAAATCATAGCAAAAACTCTGGTAGATTCTTCTTCAAACTCTGCCAGAGAGGTAATAACACACTCCGGTGCTATTTTAAAATAACAAACTTTTGATTGAAGATATAAAACTAAGTATAATCACCATAGCCCTCTCACACCTCCTATCTAGTCGTTGGGTGCAAGAGAATGACTGGGAGTGACGTAGAGGGGAGGAGCTATATGCAGCTCTGCTGGGTGAATCCTCTTGCACTTCCTGTTGGGGAGGAGTTAATATCCCAGAAGTAATGATGACCCGTGGACTGATCACACTTAACAGAAGAAAATAGTTTACATTCCACTGACCTAGCATACACAAATGTAAAGGTCTCAGATGACATTGAGCAAACTGAATAGCATCCAAAGCCACCACCATAAGACCTACTATCGCCATACATTGCCCTATAGTACTGGCTGTACAGCCCACCATCACTTGAGGATATGTGGCCATAAAGTCAATAGTCCATAGTCAAAGTAATGAGTTTTCTAGTTCCCTGAGTTAGGCAACAAGCCATATATAAGGGTTTAGAGAAATCCCAGGACTTAAAGGGACAGTCAAGTCCAAAAAAAACTTTTATGATTTAAATAGGGAATGTTATTTTAAACAACTTTCCAATTTACTTTTATCACCAATTTTGCTTTGTTCTCTTGGTATTATTAACTGAAAGCTAAACCTAGGAGGTTCATATGCAAATTTCTTATACCTTGAAGAATGCCTCTAATCTGAATTTTGCATCTGCATTTTGACCAATAGAGGGCATTAGTTCATGTGTTTCATATAGATAACATTGAGCTCATGCACGTGAAGTGACCTAGGAGTGAGCACTGATTGGCTAAAATGCAAGTCTGTCAAAAGAACTAAAATAAGGGGGCAGTCAGCAGAAGCTTAGATACAAGGTAATTACAGAGGTAAAACATGTATTGTAACAGTTGTTCATGCAAAACTGGGGAATGGGTAATAAAGGGATTATCTATATTTTTTAAAAAACAAAAATTCCGGTGTAGACTATCCCTTTAAAGTGTTTCCCATAGGTAATAATGAATTATTGGACTCTCACTGCCATTAGAAAGAAAGTGGATTTAAAAAACAAATTATGCTTACCTGATAATTTCATTTCCATCTGTGGGAGGAGAGTCCACTGCTTCAGTCATTACCTCTGGGAATTAAGAACCTGGCCAACAGGCAAAGACACCCCAGCCAAAGGCTTAAATACCTCCCCCACTCCCCTCATCCCCCAGTCATTCTGCCGAGGGAACAAGGAACAGTAGGAGAAATATCAGGGTATAAATGGTGCAAGAAGAATAAAAATTAAATTTAGGTCTGCCCACCGGATTAACAGGCGGGAGCAGTGGACTCTCCTCCCACAGACGGAAATTAAATTATCAGGTAACCATAATTTGTTTTCCATCTTAAAAGGGACAGTAAAGTCAAATAAAATCTTTCATGATTTAAAGGTACAGTCTACGCCAAAATAAACTTTCATGATTCAGATCGAGCATGTAATTTTGAACAATTTTCCAATTTACTTTTATCACCAAATTTGCTTTGTTCTCTTGGTATTCTTAGTTGAAAGCTTAACCTAAGAGGTTCATATGCTAATTTCTTAGACCTTGAAGGCCACCTCTTTCAGATTGCATTTTAACAGTTTTTCACCACTAGAGGGTGTTAGTTCACGTATATCATATAGATAACACTGTGCTCGTGCACGAGAAGTTATCTGGGAGCAGCCACTGATTGGCTAGACTGCAAGTCTGTCAAAAGAACTGAAAAAAGGGCAGTTTCAGGAGGCTTAGATACAAGATAATCACAGAGGTTAAAAGTATATTATTATAACTGTGTTGGTTATGCAAAACTGGGAAATGGGTAATAACAGGATTATCTAGCTTTTAAAACAATAAAAATTCTGGTGTAGACTGTCCCTTTAAAAAGGGCATGTAATTTTAAACAACTTTCCAATTTACTTTTATTACCAATTTTGCTTTGTTCTCTTGGTATTCTTAGTTGAAAGCTAAATCTAGCAGGTTCATGTGCAAATTTCTTAGACCTTGAAAACTGCCTCTAATCTGAAAGCATTTTGACAGTTTTTCACCACTAGAGGGGGTTAGTTCATGTGTTTCATATAGATAACATTGAGCTCATGCACATGAAGCTCCTAGGAGTCAGCACTGATTGGCTAAAAATGCATATCTGTCAAAAGAACTGAAATAAGGGATCAGTTTGCAGAGGCATAGATACAAGGTAATCACAGAGGTAAAACGTATATTATAACTGTGTTGGTTATGCAAAATTGGGCAATGGGTAATAAAAGGGATTATCTACCTTTATTAACAACACAAATTCTGGTGTTTACTGTCCCTTTAATAGGAGGAGAATCCACTTCTTCATTCACTACTTGTGGGAACAAATACCCAAGCTCTAGAGGACACCGAATGAAAAAAACGGGAGGGTAAAAGGAGGCAGACCCTAAACTGAGGGCACCACAGCCTGCAGAACCTCTCTCCCAAAAGCTGCAAATTTTTTTTCAAAAGTATGTAAGGAAGACCAAGTCGCCGCCTTACAAATTTGCTCCATAGAAGCCTCGTTCTTAAAGGTCATAAAAAGATTATTTAGAAAAATGGCTATACCAGTATAAGGTAGAATCAAAAAGACCAGGAGTAAAGCACCCTCCTTAAATAAACAACAAGAAAATTTTTTACAAAAAATAGAAGAATTTATATAATTACAATAATTGTATATACAGATGAAACACAGAGACACATAAAAGACAACACATGGGCCCCTCATTCAGCTCCAAACATAACTAAGCCGGAAAATTGAAAATTAGTATTCAATACTAGGTATGTAAATGTAGGATACAATATATCACGTGATGCTACTAAACAGCTGAAGTTGTAAATCCACATATAGGTACTAGATTGCTAAATAAATGATGAAAGCACCAGTCACAATGATTAACAATGACAATTAGTAACAGTTGCAAACGTAAAGAGCAACACAAAAGCCAAGTTGCAAAGCAGCCAGTCACATGGCGTTATAGTTTAAATGCTCAAGCCAGCATGGAATACAAGAACATGCAGCATCACTCGTTCTTAAAGGCCCAAGAAGATGCCACAGCCCTAGTTGAGTGAGCCGTAATCCTCTGAGGAGGCTTATGTCCCGCTGTCTCATAGGCCAGACGGATAACGATCCTCAACCAAAAAGACAGTGAGAAGTGGAAGAGGCCATCTGCCCCCGGCGCTTCCCTGAATACACTACAAATAAAGACGAAGTCTGTCTGAATTCCTTTGTGGCCTGAAGATAAAACTTCAAGGCCCGAACCACGTCCAAATTATAAAGCAACCTTACCTTTGACGAAGAAGGGTTAGGACACAAGGCTGGAACTACTATTTTTTGAGTGATGTTACGATTCGACACAACCTTGGGAAGAAAACCCAATCCTGTGCGAAGAACAGCCTTATCAGCGTGAAAAACCAAGTAAGGAGGCTCACATTGCAAGGCCGCTAACTCAGAGACTCTGCGAGCCGATGCAATAGCCAGTAGGAAAAGGACTTTCCAGGAAAGAAGTTTAATGTCAAGCGCATGCATAGGCTCAAAACGGAGCCCTCTGCAAAATCTTAAGAACCAAATTAAAGCTCCAAGGAGAAGCAGAATTTCGAAAGACAGGTCTGATCCTAGACAGAGCCTGAACAAAGGACTGAATATCAGGAAGCTCCGCTAGCTTCTTGTGCAACAGTACAGATAAGGCTGAAATCTGACCCTTAAAGGAACTAGACCCTTATCCAGTCCATCCTGTAGAAATCCAGAATCCTGGATACCCTAACCTTGTGCCAGGGGTTATCCAAGTTCCTCACATCAGGACAAGTCCTCCACACCATATGATAGATGCGCCGAGTGACCGGCATCCTGGCCTAAATGAGAGTATCACTCACTCTCTCTGAGAATCCTCTCTTGGCCAAGACTAGGCGTTTAATCTCCACGCAGTCAGCTTCAGAGAATTGAGATTTTGGTGCAGAAATGGACCCTGAACCAGCAGAGCTCTGCGACAGGGTAACCTTCATGGAGGAGATGATGACATCCCCACCAGATCCGCAAACCACATCCTCCACGGCCTAGCTGGAGCGATCAGATTAGCCGAAGCTAGCTCCTGCTTGATGCAGGCCACTACACGAGGTAAAAGTGGCAATGGTGGAAAAATGTAAAGTAGGTTGAACTCCCAGGGATCCCTGGACAGCAACCCGTATCTGGGTAGCTTGATGTTTAGTCTGGACGCCATAAGGTCTATCTCCAGCGTCCCCCATCTCTGCAGATCTCCGCGAACACCTCGGGGTGGAGAGACCATTCCCCCAGATGAAACGATTGTCTGCCGAGATAATCCGCTTCCCAGTTGTCCACACCCGCAATGTGGAACGCTGAGAGTGAGCAATTGTGGTTCTCTGCCCATTCCAGAATCCGAGATACCTCCCTCATGGCTAGGGAGCTTCTCGTTCCCCCCTGATGGTTTATGTAAGCCACCGGGGTAATGTTGCCTGACTGGAAACTGATGAATCGGGACGACCCCAGGGGGGGACCAAGCCCTCAGAGCATTGAATATCGCCCGGAGTTCCAGAATATTTATCGGTAGCCTAGACTTCTCTCGAGTCCATGTGCCCTGTGCCTTTCTGGCACCCCAAACAGCTCCCCATCCTGATAAACTTGCGTCCGTGTTCACAATCTCCCAGATGGTCTCAGGAAGGGTGTCCCCTGGGACAGTTGTCCCGGACGGATCCACCAAGAGAGGGATTCCCTCGTTTGGATGTCCAGAGATATCTTTGGGATAGATCTGAGTAATCGCCGTTCCACTGTCTCAACATGCATAACTGAAGAGGTCTGAGATGGAACCTGGCGAATGGAAGGACATCTATGCTGGATACCATGAGCCCAACCACCTCCATACAACTGGCCCTAGGAAGGCTTCTCTCTTCTCTAGTCTTGAAGATAGATTTGACAGGAGGAATCTGCCTCTGGGCGGATGAGTCTTGAATCCTATCCTGTAGCCCTGGGCTATGACCTCCAGAACCCAAGGGTCCTGAATGTCTCTTATGCAGGCCTCCGTAAAAAGAGATAGTCTGCCCCCTACGCGATCCAGAGATGGAACGGGAGCTGCCCCTTCACAACGATTTTGTCTCTGCAGGCTTTTTACTCTGCTTGGGTCTTGTTCCAAGAGTTAGCTGGTTTCCAAGATGCCTTGGACTGCTCAGCTTTCGCGGCAGGCTGCTGGCGCTAAGACTTGTCCGAACGAAAGGGACGAAAAGTAGAACCCTTAGGCTTATTTTTCTTATCCTGCGGTAGGAAAGCAACCTTGCCCCCCGTGACCGTGGATATAATAGAGTTAAAACCAGGACCAAAGAGAAACTTTCCCTGAAATGGGAGGGAGAGTATTCTAGACTTGGAAGCCTTTAACCACAGAGCCCTACGGGCTAGAACAGAAAAACCTGAAGTCTTGGCATTCAGGTGAATGATCTGCATATTTGCATCACAGATGAACGAATGAGCTACCCCTTAAGGCTTTAATTTGTTCCTGTATCTCCTTGAGGGGAGTCTCCACCTCGACCATAGCTGACAGAGCGTCACACCAATAGGTAGCTGCTCCAGCCACCGCAGCGACTCACGCTGCTGGTTGAAAAACGAACCCCGTGAGTTGGGACATCTTTCTTAATATGGACTCCAATTTTTTGTCCACGGGCTCCTTGAACAAAAAGCTATCTTCAAGCGGGATAGTCGTTCTGTTATCGAGAGTGTAAATAGCACCATCCACCTTAGGAATGGCCCCCTACAGCTCGAGCAACGAGTCCGGAATGGGGAACAGCTTTTTAAAAGAAGAAGAGGGGAGAAATGACGAGCCAAGTTTCTCCCATTCATTCTTAATATTAGCCTTTTTAAAGGGAACCGGGAAGGTCTGTAGTACCACCCTGTCCTTGTAAACCCTATCTAGTTTAGGGATAGAAGGTTCCTCCGGCAATTTCGGCTCCGGAACCTCTAATATAGCTAGCACTTCCTTTAGCAGAAAGCGCAAATGCTCCATCTTAAATTTAAAATCTGGCTCCTACGAAGAAAAGAGCGTCAAACGAAGAGTTTGAGTCTTCTTAATCAGCGGATAATCTGTGAAATCCAGCGGAGTCCATGACCCCTGGGACAAATAGCCATTAGTTACCTTACGATTGCGCTTAGCAGGGCGTGGTAAGGCATTGAAAGCCGCAGGCACCGTTGTCTGTAACTGCTCAGCATATTTTGACGGCCAAAAGGCCCCTCCAGTGGGTGGATTAAGATCGGCTGGGGGCTGCATGTGCAATCTGAGATGAATGTAGGGAACGCACCTCGCGGAACTGAGAACCCTCAGAGGTGGACGGCTCAGTTGTACTAAATACCTTGTTCTTTTTAGATATTGCAATCTTATCAAAGTATGTGGAACAGAGTTGAGCAGGCGGATAAACCGGGACCTCCTCACAATATACACAGTTGTTAGGTTTAATTAAAGAGGGAGTACCCTCTAACATATAAGAGTCCTCCATAGCTTGCGCCTTTATTACAGACTAGATGTAAAATAAATGGCACCTTTATATCCCAATGGCCGGGGCACTCGCCATCTCCTATGACCCGGACAACAGAGAAAGAAAGAGGAAGATGAAGAGGTCGCACCCAGTCACATGGAGTGCCATGCCATCTCAGAAAATCTAACTGTTCGCACATTGACAGACCCTCATCTCACACATATCACAGCATAAACACAATAAACAGTATACAACATTGTGGACAAATCCCCCCTGTTCAATAACCTCCACTCCTGGGGTATTAACCCTTGATTCTATACAGATAAAAGGAGACACACTGTGACCCTGTCTTCTTACGTTATATGTATATAATGAAACGATCTTACCAGAATCTACGCCGTGGAACAGGAAGACAGCCTTTCAAGTGTGACAGGTTAGTAGCGTCGCTCCTGACATGGACTTGAGAGCAGAAAGCAGGCAGCGAAACTCGTCAACGCTGATTGCTTATGGAGCTGTTAATCTGAGTCAGGATGGTTTCGCAGAAAGACTCTCCCTGCATCTCCGGACTTTAACTTTCATCCATGCTCTCACTGAGAGGCTGACAGGACTACTTAAAACTCCAGTGCCACTGCGAAGAGTACTACCCTCCATAAGAGGCTACTCCGAATCTTCTGACACTTCTCTGCCAACCTCCTGTGACGAAAGGCAAAGAATGACTGGAAGATGAGGGGAGTGGGAAGTATTTAAGCCTTTGGCTGGGGTGTCTTTGCCTCCTCCTGGTGGCCAGGTTCTTAATTCCCACAAGTAAAGAATGAAGCAGTGAACTCTCCTCCCATTAAGATGGAAATTAAGATTAAGGACTGTGACAGACCTTTATATTGGGTTAACATTTTGAAATTTAACATCCCTTTAATCCCATCCATACTTTGTAGATTTCTTTAACTTAAGTATTAATTTTAAACATAACATATGGAAAATTATAACAAAACCAATATCACATGGATGTTAATACATACTAGATATAATAAAGCCTGATAATAGTATGCAGTAGTTTTTTTTTAAATTATATTAGTTGTATAATTTCATTAATATTTTATACTAACACTGATTTCTTTAATATTTAAAAAGTTTTAGTTTCTATGAAATAATGGGCACTGCAATGTTGAAATGTCTTTTTGCCTTATCTAATCTTCTGCTGAGGACATTTAGGGTCAGGCACTTGTGTGCAAACAGCTGTTAGTAATATAACAGTGTTCAAATTTAGTTACATTATCAGTTAATTTATAAACTTACTATATTAGAATTTTAAATGACAACTAATGAAATTTTTGTGATTTAAGATAAAGCATGCAATTCAACAAAAAAAACATTATCAAAATTTGAGGCTCCAGCTCCTATAAATATATGCAAAAGTGTGCAGTATATATGTATATGCATTTTGTGATTGGCCCATGGCTGTCTCATGATACAGGTGAGGCAAAATTACATTAACTTTAAAATTGAAATAAGCAGCAGCATATTTTCTGGTACATTTCAAAATGCTATTGTGTTGTCTTTTTATTGTGTATTTGTCAATTATTTAATTCTACTGTTTAAATTCAGTGGTCCTTTTCAGAGTTAAATTGTAGGAAAGAAAAGGATAATGAATACATTGCAAGTTGTTTTTTTATTACAGAGAATTACACATTTTAAAATTACAATATCAAGCTCGTTTCCAACCAAAACTTCATTTAAATTTCTTTGCAAAGCTTTTAGTCAGGGCTTATAGGAAAAACATAATTTATGTAAGAACTTACCTGATAAATTCATTTCTTTCATATTGGCAAGAGTCCATGAGCTTGTGACGTATGGGATATACAAAACTACCAGGAGGGGCAAAGTGTCCCAAACCTCAAAATGCCTATAAATACACCCCTCACCACACCCACAATTCAGTTTAACGAATAGCCAAGTAGTGGGGTGATAAAGAAAGGAGTAAAAAGCATCAAAGGAATTTGGAAATAATTGTGCTTTATACAAAAAATCATAACCACCATAAAAAGGGTGGGCCTCATGGACTCTTGCCAATATGAAAGAAATGAATTTATCAGGTAAGTTCTTACATAAAACAGAATTTATGTTTACCTGATAAATTACTTTCTCCAACGGTGTGTCCGGTCCACGGCGTCATCCTTACTTGTGGGATATTCTCTTCCCCAACAGGAAATGGCAAAGAGCCCAGCAAAGCTGGTCACATGATCCCTCCTAGGCTCCGCCTTCCCCAGTCATTCGACCGACGTAAAGGAGGAATATTTGCATAGGAGAAATCATATGATACCGTGGTGACTGTAGTTAGAGAAAATAAATCATCAGACCTGATTAAAAAACCAGGGCGGGCCGTGGACCGGACACACTGTTGGAGAAAGTAATTTATCAGGTAAACATAAATTCTGTTTTCTCCAACATAGGTGTGTCCGGTCCACGGCGTCATCCTTACTTGTGGGAACCAATACCAAAGCTTTAGGACACGGATGATGGGAGGGAGCAAATCAGGTCACCTAGATGGAAGGCACCACGGTTTGCAAAACCTTTCTCCCAAAAATAGCCTCAGAAGAAGCAAAAGTATCAAATTTGTAAAATTTGGTAAAAGTGTGCAGTGAAGACCAAGTCGCTGCCTTACATATCTGATCAACAGAAGCCTCGTTCTTGAAGGCCCATGTGGAAGCCACGGCCCTAGTGGAATGAGCTGTGATTCTTTCAGGAGGCTGCCGTCCGGCAGTCTCATAAGCCAATCTGATGATGCTTTTAAGCCAAAAAGAGAGAGAGGTAGAAGTTGCTTTCTGACCTCTTCTTTTACCAGAATAAACAACAAACAAGGAAGATGTTTGTCTGAAATCCTTTGTAGCCTCTAAATAGAATTTTAGAGCACGAACTACATCCAAATTGTGCAACAAACGTTCCTTCTTTGAAACTGGATTCGGACACAAAGAAGGCACGACTATCTCCTGGTTAATATTTTTGTTAGAAACAACTTTCGGAAGAAAACCAGGTTTAGTACGCAAAACCACCTTATCTGCATGGAACACCAGATAAGGAGGAGAACACTGCAGAGCAGATAACTCTGAAACTCTTCTAGCAGAAGAAATTGCAACCAAAAACAAAACTTTCCAAGATAATAACTTGATATCAACGGAATGTAGGGGTTCAAACGGAACCCCCTGAAGAACTGAAAGAACTAAATTAAGACTCCAAGGAGGAGTCAAAGGTTTGTAAACAGGCTTGATTCTAACCAGAGCCTGAACAAAAGCTTGGACATCTGGCACAGCCGCCAGCTTTTTGTGAAGTAAAACAGATAAAGCAGAAATCTGTCCCTTCAAAGAACTTGCAGATAATCCTTTCTCCAAACCTTCTTGAAGAAAGGATAGAATCTTAGGAATTTTTATCTTGTTCCATGGGAATCCTTTAGATTCACACCAACAGATATATTTTTTCCATATTTTATGGTAGATCTTTCTAGTTACAGGCTTTTTGGCCTGAACAAGAGTATCAATGACAGAATCTGAGAACCCTCGCTTTGATAAAATCAAGCGTTCAATCTCCAAGCAGTCAGTTGGAGTGAGGCCAGATTCGGATGTTCGAACGGACCTTGAACAAGAAGGTCCTGTCTCAAAGGTAGCCTCCATGGAGGAGCCGATGACATATTCACCAGATCTGCATACCAAGTCCTGCGTGGCCACGCAGGAGCTATCAAGATCACCGATACCCTCTCCTGTTTGATCCTGGCTACCAGCCTGGGAATGAGAGGAAACGGTGGGAACACATAAGCTAGGTTGAAGCTCCAAGGTGCCACTAGTGCATCCACTAGAGTCGCCTTGGGATCCCTGGATCTGGACCCGTAGCAAGGAACCTTGAAGTTCTGACGAGACGCCATCAGATCCATGTCTGGAATGCCCCACAATTGAATTATTTGGGCAAAGATTTCCGGATGGAGTTCCCACTCCCCCGGATGAAATGTCTGACGACTCAGAAAATCCGCTTCCCAATTTTCCACTCCTGGGATGTGGATTGCAGACAAGTGGCAGGAGTGAGTCTCCGCCCATTGAATTATTTTGGTCACTTCTTCCATCGCCAGGGAACTCCTTGTTCCCCCCTGATGGTTGATATACGCAACAGTCGTCATGTTGTCTGATTGAAACCGTATGAATTTGGCCTTTGCTAGCTGAGGCCAAGCCTTGAGAGTATTGAATATCGCTCTCAGTTCCAGAATATTTATCGGGAGAAGAGATTCTTCCCGAGACCAAAGACCCTGAGCTTTCAGGGGTTCCCAGACCGCGCCCCAGCCCACCAGACTGGCGTCGGTCGTGACAATGACCCACTCTGGTCTGCGGAAGCTCATCCCTTGTGACAGGTTGTCCAGGGTCAGCCACCAACGGAGTGAATCTCTGGTCCTCTGATCTACTTGTATCGTCGGAGACAAGTCTGTATAATCCCCATTCCACTGACTGAGCATGCACAGTTGTAATGGTCTTAGATGAATTCGCGCAAAAGGAACTATGTCCATTGCCGCGACCATCAAACCTATTACTTCCATGCACTGCGCTATGGAAGGAAGAAGAACAGAATGAAGTACTTGACAAGAGCTTAGAAGTTTTGATTTTCTGGCCTCTGTCAGAAAAATCCTCATTTCTAAGGAGTCTATTATTGTTCCCAAGAAGGGAACTCTTGTTGACGGAGATAGAGAACTTTTTTCTACGTTCACTTTCCACCCGTGAGATCTGAGAAAGGCCAGGACATTGTCCGTATGAGCCTTTGCTTGTGGTAGAGACGACGCTTGAATCAGTATGTCGTCCAAGTAAGGTACTACTGCAATGCCCCTTGGTCTTAGCACCGCTAGAAGGGACCCTAGTACCTTTGTGAAAATTCTTGGAGCAGTGGCTAATCCGAATGGAAGTGCCACAAACTGGTAATGTTTGTCCAGAAAGGCGAACCTTAGGAACCGATGATGTTCCTTGTGGATAGGAATATGTAGATACGCATCCTTTAAATCCACCGTGGTCATGAATTGACCTTCCTGGATGGTAGGAAGAATTGTCCGAATGGTTTCCATTTTGAACGATGGAACCTTGAGAAATTTGTTTAGGATCTTGAGATCTAAGATTGGTCTGAATGTTCCCTCTTTTTTGGGAACTATGAACAGATTGGAGTAGAATCCCATCCCTTGTTCTCCTAATGGAACAGGATGAATCACTCCCATTTTTAACAGGTCTTCTACACAATGTAAGAATGCCTGTCTTTTTATGTGGTCGGAAGACAATTGAGACCTGTGGAACCTCCCCCTTGGGGGTAGCTCCTTGAATTCCAGAAGATAACCTTGGGAGACTATTTCTAGCGCCCAAGGATCCAGAACATCTCTTGCCCAAGCCTGAGCGAAGAGAGAAAGTCTGCCCCCCACCAGATCCGGTCCCGGATCGGGGGCCAACATCTCATGCTGTCTTGGTAGCAGTGGCAGGTTTCTTGGCCTGCTTACCCTTGTTCCAGCCTTGCATTGGCCTCCAGGCTGGCTTGGTTTGAGAAGTATTACCCTCTTGCTTAGAGGATGTAGAACTTGGGGCTGGTCCGTTTCTGCGAAAGGGACGAAAATTTGGTTTATTTTTAGCCTTAAAAGACCTATCCTGAGGAAGGGCGTGGCCCTTACCCCCAGTGATATCTGAAATAATCTCTTTCAAGTCAGGGCCAAACAGCGTTTTCCCCTTGAAAGGTATGTTAAGCAATTTGTTCTTGGAAGACGCACCCGCTGACCAAGATTTTAGCCAAAGCGCTCTGCGCGCCACAATAGCAAACCCCGAATTTTTCGCCGCTAATCTAGCCAATTGCAAAGTGGCGTCTAAAGTAAAAGAGTTAGCCAATTTAAGAGCATGAATTCTGTCCATAATCTCCTCATAAGAAGAATCTTTATTGAGCGACTTTTCTAGTTCATCGAACCAGAAACACGCTGCTGTAGTGACAGGAACAATGCATGAAATTGGTTGTAGAAGGTAACCTTGCAGAACAAACATCTTTTTAAGCAAACCCTCTAATTTTTTATCCATAGGATCTTTGAAAGCACAACTATCTTCTATAGGGATAGTAGTGCGTTTGTTTAGAGTAGAAACCGCCCCCTCGACCTTGGGGACTGTCTGCCATAAGTCCTTTCTGGGGTCGACCATAGGAAACAATTTCTTAAATATAGGGGGAGGGACAAAAGGTATGCTGGGCCTTTCCCATTCTTTGTTTACAATGTCCGCCACCCGCTTGGGTATAGGAAAAGCTTCGGGGGGCCCCGGGACCTCTAGGAACTTGTCCATCTTACATAATTTCTCTGGAATGACCAAATTGTCACAATCATCCAGAGTAGATAACACCTCCTTTAGCAGAGCGCGGAGATGTTCCAATTTAAATTTGAATGTAATCACATCAGGTTCAGCTTGTTGAGAAATTTTCCCTGAATCTGAAATTTCTCCCTCAGACAAAACCTCCCTGGCCCCCTCAGACTGGTGTAGGGGCATGTCAGAACCATTATCATCAGCGTCCTCATGCTCTTCGGTATTTTCTAAAACAGAGCAGTCGCGCTTTCGCTGATAAGTGGGCATTTTGGCTAAAATGTTTTTGATAGAATTATCTATTACAGCCGTTAATTGTTGCATAGTAAGGAGTATTGGCGCACTAGATGTACTAGGGGCCTCCTGTGTGGGCAAGACTGGCGTAGACTAAGGAGGGGATGATGCAGTACCATGCTTACTCCCCTCACTTGAGGAATCATCTTGGGCATCATTTTCTCTAAATTTTGTGTCACATACATCACATCTATTTAAATGAGAAGGAACCTTGGCTTCCTCACATACAGAACATAGTCTATCTGATAGTTCAGACATGTTAAACAGGCATAAACTTGATAAAGTACAAAAAACGTTTTAAAATAAAACCGTTACTGTCACTTTAAATTTTAAACTGAACACACTTTATTACTGAATATGTGAAAAAGTATGAAGGAATTGTTCAAAATTCACCAAAATTTCACCACAGTGTCTTAAAGCCTTAAAAGTATTGCACACCAAATTTGAAAGCTTTAACTCATAAAATAACGGAACCTGAGCCGTTTTTATATTTAACCCCTATACAGTCCCTGGTATCTGCTTTGCTGAGACCCAACCAAGCCCAGAGGGGAATACGATACCAAATGACGCCTTCAGTAAGCTTTTTCTATGTATCTGAGCTCCTCACACATGCATCTGCATGCCTTGCTTCCCAAAAACAACTGCGCATTAGTGGCGCGAAAATGGGGCTCTGCCTATGATTAGAGAAGGCCCCCAGTGAAAAAGGTGTCCAATACAGTGCCTGCCGTTTCTTTAACATAATTCCCAAGAATAAAATAACTCCTCAAAGCTATAAACTATTAAAAATGCTTATAATCAATCGTTTTAGCCCAGAAAAATGTCTACCAGTCTTTAAAGCCCTTGTGAAGCCCTTTATTCTTATTTAATAAAAATGGCTTACCGGATCCCATAGGGAAATGACAGCTTCCAGCATTACCAAGTCTTGTTAGAAATGTGTCATACCTCAAGCAGCAAAAGTCTGCTCACTGTTTCCCCCAACTGAAGTTAATTCCTCTCAACAGTCCTGTGTGGAAACAGCCATCGATTTTAGTAACGGTTGCTAAAATCATTTTCCTCTTACAAACAGAAATCTTCATCTCTTTTCTGTTTCAGAGTAAATAGTACATACCAGCACTATTTTAAAATAACAAACTCTTGATTGAAGAATAAAAACTACATTTAAACACCAAAAAACTCTAAGCCATCTCCGTGGAGATGTTGCCTGTACAACGGCAAAGAGAATGACTGGGGAAGGCGGAGCCTAGGAGGGATCATGTGACCAGCTTTGCTGGGCTCTTTGCCATTTCCTGTTGGGGAAGAGAATATCCCACAAGTAAGGATGACGCCGTGGACCGGACACACCTATGTTGGAGAAATTATGTTTTCTTTCATGTAATTGGCAAGTCGATGAGCTAGTGACATATGGGATAGCAATACCCAAGATGTGGGAGACCACAGAAGAGTCACTAGAGAGGGAGGGATAAAATAAAAACAGCCATTTTCCACTGAAAAAATTAACTCCACAAAAAAAAAAAAATAAAGTCTCTTATAAATTTCACATCAATTTCAAGAAAAAAAAAATTAAATCATAAGCAGAAGAATCAAACAGACAGCTGCCTGAAAAACTTTTCTACCAAAGACTGCTTCACAAAAAGCAAATACATAAAAATGGTAAAATGTAGTAAATGTATGCAAAGAAGACCAAGTTGCTGCTTTGCAAATCTGATCAACCGAAGGTTCATTCTTAAAAGCACAAGAAGTGGCGACTGATCTAGTAGAATGAGCTGTAAGAGATTCTTGGAGCTGTTGCTAGGCCAAATGGAAGAGCAACAAACTGGTAATGCTGGTCTAGAAAAGAGAATCTCAGAAACTGATAGTGGTCTGGATGAATCGGAATATGAAGATACGCATCCTGTAAGTCTATTGAGGACATGTAATGACCTTGCTGAACAAAAGGAAGAATAGTCCTTATAGTCACCATCTTGAAAGTTGGGACTCTTACAAAATGATTTAAAAACTTCAGAACCAGAACTGGTCTGAAAGAATTTTCCTTCTTGGGGACAATGAATAGATTTGAATAAAAACCCAGACCCTGTTCCAGAATTTGAACTGGTACAATCACTCCTGAAAGCTCTAGATCTGAAACACACTTCAGAAAAGCCTGAGCTTTCACAGGATTTGTTGGAACGTGAGAGAAAAAAATCTCACAGGAGATTCTGAAACCTATTCGATACCCCTGAGAGACAATATTCTAAATCCAATGATTCTGAATGGAACCTGTCCAAACGTCTAGAAATAATTTCAATCTGCCCCCCACGAGCAGAACTGGATCGCGGGCCGCACCTTTATGCAGTCTTAGGGGCTGGCTTTGGTCTCTTGTAAAGTTTGGATTTATTCTAACTCAAGGATGGCTTCCAATTGGAGCCAGAGTCTTTAGGGGAAGGAGTAGTTTTCTGTTCTCTACCCTGACAAAAGGAACAAAACCAATTACAAGCTTCAGATTTGCCTTTAGACTTTTTATCTTAAGTCAAAAAAAACTCCCTTCCCCCCAGTAATAGTGGAAATAGAATCCAACTGGGAACCAAACAAATTATTACCCTGTAATGATATAGTAACCTAGATTTAGATACCATGTCAGCATTCCATGATTTGAGCCATGATTTGAGCCATAAAGCTCTTCTAGCTAATAGCCAGACAGATTTAACATTAATCTTGATGATATCAAAAATAGCATCACAGATAAAATGATTAGCATGTTGAAGCAAACTAACAATGCTATGCAAATCAGTCTTTTTTCCCCGTTGTGCTAAGCTATCCAACCAAAAAGGTGATGCAGCCGCAACATCAGCCATAGAAATGGAAGGTCTGAGCATAAAGCTAGAATGCAAATAAGCTTTCCTTAGATAAGACTAAATCTTCCTATCTAAAGGATCCTTAAAAAAGATACTATCTTCCATAGGAATAGTAGTACGTTTAGCAAGAGTAGAAATAGCCCCATCAACCTTAGGGACTTTTCCCCAAAACTCTAAATTTAGCCACTGGCAAAGGATATAACTTTTTAAACCTTGAAGAAGTTGCAAAAGAAGTACCAGGCTTAGACCATTCCTTAGCAAACACATCAGAAATAGCATCAGGAACAGGAAAAACCTCAGGGGTAGTCACAGGAGGCTTATAGACAGAATTTAAATGTTTACTGGATTTATTATCAAGAGGATCAGACTCCTCAATATCTTAAGTTATTAACACTTCTTTTAACAAAGAATATACTCAATCTTAAAAAGATATGATTTATCAGTGTCAATGTCTGAAGTAGGATCTTCTGAGTCAGAGAGATCCTCATCAGAGGAGGATATATCAGTATGTTGCTGGTGATTACAAATTTCATCAGTATTATGAGAAGTTTTAAATGACCTTTTACGTTTATTTGAAGGCGGTATAGCAGCCATAGCCTTCTGTAAAACCTCAGCAATATAATTTTTCATATCAACAGGGCTATCATGTACTTTAGATGTTGAACAAACAGATACTGTACTAGCACTAATAGAAACCCTTTTCGGCATGCAAAAGCTTATCATGACAACGGTTACATACTACAGCTGGAGATATAATCTAGACTATCTTACAACAGATACACCTAGCTTTGGTAGAACTGTTTTCAGGCAGCATGGTTCCTACAGCAGCTTTTGAGACAGGATCAGATTAAGACATCTTGTAAAATGTAAAAAAGAAAAAAACATTAAACAGAAATATCTTATTCCCACATATAGCAGTTTCAGGAATGGGAAAAAATGCAAATGCTAAAAATGGCAAAAAAAGCAAATAGCATAGACCTCTGAGCATAAAGAAGGCAAGGAGCATATAGGAAGCGAGGTAAAATAAAATGATTTTTTGTGGCGCCAAGTATGACGCACAACACAAAAGGAAGTTGACAAATTTTTTGGCGCCAGCAAACATCCGGAAATGACGCAACTCGTGTCATAAACACAATTTCGAACCAAACAACCCAACATCAACTAAGACACAGGAAATGACGAACTTACGTCATGAAAGATGCACATTCACACCCCCCCAAAAAATTCTCACGCCAAGAATAACGCAATAAACAGCAGCATTTTGCGCCCTCGCAAGCCTAAATTGCCTGCAAGTTTTCCAAGAAAAAACAAGTCAAACTGAAAAAAAAAAGACTATACTTCAGGTAAGAAACTTCCTAAAACATGATTCCCATAACGAAACTGCTGGACTGCAAAGAGAAATACACATAGACCTGACTCATGACAAATATAAGTAAAATGCATATATTTTAAACTTTATATTAATACATAAATCGCCAAACCCTAGCTGAGTGTGTCTAAAAAAGTGATACATACTTACCGAAAGACACCCATCCACATATAGCAGATAGCAGATAGCCAAACCAGTACTGAAAGCTATCAGCAGAGGTAATAGTATATTGTCGATCTGAAAAGGGAGATAGGAGATGAAACCCTACGACCGATAACAGAGAACCCTTGAAAAACAGAATTTATGCTTACCTGATAAATTTCTTTCTCCTATGGTGTGTCCGGTCCACGGCTTCATCCTTACTTGTGGGAATATTCTCTTCCCCAACAGGAAATGGCAAAGAGAGCACAGCAAAAGCTGCCCATATAGCCCCCCCCCTGGCTCCGCCCCCCAGTCATTTGACCGACGGTTAGGAGAAAAAGGAGAAACCATAGGGTGCCGTGGTGACTGTAGTGTATAGAAAGAAAAAATTTGAAACCTGACTAAAAAGCCAGGGCGGGCCGTGGACCGGACACACCGTAGGAGAAAGAAATTCATCAGGTAAGCATAAATTCTGTTTTCTCCTACATTGGTGTGTCCGGTCCACGGCTTCATCCTTACTTGTGGGAACCAATACCAAAGCTTTAGGACACGGATGAAGGGAGGGAACAAGTCAGGTTACCTAAACGGAAGGCACCACGGCTTGCAAAACCTTTCTCCCAAAAATAGCCTCCGAAGAAGCATAAGTATCGAATTTGGAAAATTTGGAAAAAAAGTGTGCAGAGAAGACCAAGTCGCTGCCTTACATATCTGATCAACAGAAGCCTCGTTCTTGAAGGCCCATGTGGAAGCCACAGCTCTAGTAGAGTGAGCTGTAATTCGTTCAGGAGGCTGCCGTCCGGCAGTCTCATAAGCCAATCGGATGATGCTTTTCAGCCAAAAAGAAAGAGAGGTAGCAGTAGCTTTCTGTCTTCTCCTCTTACCAGAATAAACGACAAACAAAGATGAAGTCTGTCTGAAATCCTTTGTTGCATCTAAATAGAATTTTAAAGCACGGACCACATCTAAATTGTGTAACAAACGTTCCTTCTTCAAAACTGGATTCGGACAGAGAGAAGGAACAACTATTTCCTGGTTAATATTCCTGTTGGAAATCACTTTTGGAAGAAAACCAGGTTTGGTACGCAAAACAACCTTATCTGCATGGAATACCAGATAGGGTGGATCACACTGCAAAGCAGACAATTCAGAAACTCTTCTAGCAGAAGAAATAGCAATCAAAAACAGAACTTTCCAAGATAGTAACTTAATATCTATGGAATGTAAAGGTTCAAACAGAACCCCTTGAAGAACTGAAAGAACTAAATTTAGACTCCATGGAGGAGTCATGGGTCTGTAAACAGGCTTGATTCTGACTAAGGCCTGTACAAAAGCTTGTACATCTGGCACTGCTGCCAGGCGTTTGTGTAACAAAACAGACAAAGCAGATATCTGTCCTTTTAGAGAACTCGCTGACAACCCTTTATCCAAACCCTCTTGGAGAAAGGAAAGAATCTTAGGAATTTTAATTTTACTCCAAGAAAATCCCTTGGATTCAAACCAACAGATATATTTTTTCCATATTTTATGGTAAATTTTCCTAGTCACAGGTTTTCTGGCTTGGACCAGAGTATCTATAACTGAATCTGAAAACCCACGCTTAGATAAAATCAAGCGTTCAATTTCCAAGCAGTCAGCTGCAGAGAGACTAGATTTGGATGTTCGAATGGACCTTGTACTAGAGGATCCTGTCTCAAAGGTAGCTTCCATGGTGGAGCTGATGACATTCACCAGGTCTGCATACCAAGTCCTGCGTGGCCACGCAGGAGCTATCAGAATCACCGAGGCCTTCTCCTGTTTGATCCTGGCTACGAGCCTGGGAAGGAGAGGAAACGGTGGAAACACATAAGCTAGGTTGAACGACCAAGGCGCCACTAATGCATCCTCTAGTGTCGCCTTGGGATCCCTGGATCTGGACCCGTAGCGAGGAACCTTGAAGCTCTGACGAGACGCCATCAGATCCATGTCTGGAATGCCCCATAATTGAGTTAACTGGGCAAAGACCTCCGGGTGGAGTTCCCACTCACTCGGATGGAAAGTCTGACGACTCAAATAATCCGCCTCCCAGTTGTCTACTCCTGGGATGTGAATTGCAGATAGATGGCAGGAGTGATCCTCCGCCCATTTGATGATCTTGGATACCTCTCTCATCGCCAAGGAACTCTTTGTTCCTCCCTGATGATTGATGTAAGCTACAGTCATGTTGTCCGACTGAAATCTTATGAACCCGGCCTTCGCTAGTTGAGGCCAAGCCCGGAGCGCATTGAATATCGCTCTCAGTTCCAGGATGTTTATCGGGAGAAGAGACTCTTCCCGAGACCATAGACCCTGAGCTTTCAGGGAGTCCCAGACCGCGCCCCAGCCTAATAGACTGGCGTTGGTCGTGACAATGACCCACTCTGGTCTGCGGAAACTCATTCCCTGAGACAGGTGATCCTGAGTCAACCACCAACGGAGTGAGTCTCTGGTTAACTGGTCTACTTGAATCTGGGGAGACAAGTCTGCATAATCCCCATTCCACTGTCTGAGCATGCACAGTTGCAATGGTCTTAGATGAATTCGAGCAAAAGGAACCACGTCCATTGCTGCCACCATTAGACCTATTACTTCCATGCACTGAGCTATGGAAGGCTGAGGAATACATTGAAGAACTTGACAAGCCTTTAGAAGCTTTAATTTTCTGACCTCTGTCAGAAAAATCTTCATTTCTACAGAATCTATTATTGTTCCCAGAAAAGGAACTCTTGTAAACGGGGACAGGGAACTCTTTTCCACGTTCACCTTCCACCCGTGAGACCTGAGAAAAGCTAATACAATGTCTGTATGAGCCCTTGATCTGGAAAGGGACGACGCTTGGATTAGGATGTCGTCTAGGTAAGGTGCCACTGCAATGCCCCTCGGTCTTAGAACCGCTAGAAGGGACCCTAGCACCTTTGTGAAAATTCTGGGAGCAGTGGCTAAACCGAACGGAATAGCCACGAACTGGTAATGTTTGTCCAGAAAGGCGAACCTTAGGAACTGATGATGATCTTTGTGGATAGGAATATGTAGGTACGCATGCTTTAAATCCACGGTAGTCATGAATAGACCCTCCTGGATTGTTGGTAAAATCGTTCGAATGGTTTCCATTTTGAACGATGGAACTCTGAGGAATTTGTTTAGAATTTTTAAATCCAGAATTGGTCTGAAAGTTCCCTCTTTTTTGGGAACTACAAACAGGTTTGAGTAAAAACCCAGACCTTGTTCCACTGTTGGAACTGGGTGTATCACTCCCATCTTTAATAGATCTCCTACGCAATGTAAGAATGCCTGTCTCTTTATCTGGTCTGAAGATAAGCGAGACATGTGGAACCTTCCCCTTGGAGGAAGTTCCTTGAATTCTAGAAGATAACCCTGAGAGACTATTTCTAGTGCCCAGGGATCCTGAACATCTCTTGCCCAAGCCTGAGCAAAGAGAGAAAGTCTGCCCCCTACTAGATCCGGTCCCGGATCGGGGGCTACCCCTTCATGCTGTCTTGGTAGCAGCAGCAGGCTTCTTGGCCTGTTTACCCTTGTTCCAGCCTTGCATTGGTTTCCATGCTGGCTTAGCCTGGGAAGCGTTACCCTCTTGTCTAGAGGCTGCAGAGTTAGGAGACGGTCTGTTCCTGAAGTTGCGAAAGGAACGAAAATTAGATTTGTTCTTAGCCTTGAAAGGCCTATCCTGTGGGAGGGCATGGCCCTTTCCCCCAGTGATGTCTGAAATAATCTCCTTCAATTCTGGCCCAAAAAGGGTCTTACCTTTGAAAGGAATATTAAGCAATTTTGTCTTGGATGACACATCCGCCGACCAAGATTTTAGCCAAAGCGCTCTGCGTGCCACAATTGCAAAACCTGAATTTTTCGCCGCTAATTTCGCCAATTGCAAAGCGGCATCTAAAATAAAGGAATTAGCCAACTTTAGTGCGTGAATTCTGTCCATGACTTCCTCATATGGAGTCTCCTTATTGACCGAATTTTCTAGTTCTTCTAACCAAAAAGCCGCCGCCGTTGTGACAGGAATAATGCACGAAATTGGTTGGAGGAGGAAACCTTGCTGAACAAATATCTTTTTAAGCAATCCTTCCAATTTTTTATCCATAGGATCTTTGAAAGCACAACTGTCCTCAAAGGGAACAGTCGTGCGTTTGGCCAACGTAGAAACTGCCCCCTCAACCTTAGGAACTGTTTGCCATGCGTCCCTCCTGGGGTCGACAATGGGGAACATTTTCTTAAATATAGGAGGTGGGACAAAAGTTATACCTGGCTTCTCCCACTCCTTAGTCACTATGTCCGCCACCCTTTTGGGTATCGGAAAGGCATCAGCGTGCACAGGGACCTCAAGGAATTTGTCCATTTTGCACAATTTTTCTGGAATGACCAAAGAGTCACAGTCGTCTAGAGTAGTTAGCACCTCCTTAAGCAGGGCGCGGAGATGTTCTAACTTAAATTTAAACGTCACAATATCAGGTTCTGCCGGTTGAGAAACTTTTCCTGAATCAGAAATTTCTCCCTCCGACAGACCCTCCCTCACTGCCAATTCTGACTGGTGTGAGGGTATAACAGATAAATTATCGTCAGCGCACCCTTGCTCATCCTCTGTATTTAAAACTGAGCAATCACACTTTCTTTGAAATGCTGGCATTTTGGATAAAAGGTTAGCTATAGAATTATCCATTACTGCCGTTAATTGTTGCATAGTAACAAGCATTGGCGCGCTAGATGTACTAGGTGTCGCCTGCGCGGGCATAACTGGTGTTGACACAGAAGGAGAGGATGATGAACTATCCCCACTACCTTCATTTGAAGAATCATCTTGTGCAACCTTATTAAATGTGACAGTACTGTCCTTACTTTGTTTGGACGCCATGGCACAATTTTCACATACATTTAAAGGGGGGACCACCTTGGCCTCCATACATACAGAACATGTTCTATCTGAAGGTACAGACATGTTAGACAGTCTTATACAGGCTATTATAATGCAATAAAATCGTTTTTAAACAAAACCGTTACTGTCTCTCTAAATGTTAAACAGAGCACACTTTATTTCTGAATGTGTGAAAAACTATGAAGGAAATATCCGATCCTTACCAAATTTGCACCCTAGTGTCTTAATGCTTTGAAAGTATTGCACACCAAATTTCAAGTTTGTAACCACTTAAATGAGCAAACCGGAGCCATTTGTTCAATTTCCCAGTTTAAACCCACTACAGTCCCAGCCACAGCCTTTGCTGCGGCTTTACCTTTCCTTGGGGGTTATTCGCCACAGAAATAAGCCTTCCAGAATCGTTTTTTATGGCCACAGGACCTTCTCACATGAAGCTGCATGCACTGCTTCCAGAAGTAACTGCGCAATTAAGGCGCGAAAATGAAGCCTCCTCCCTCTGCATACCAGAGTGAAAGGCCCTTCCTGACTAGAATAGGTGTCAAAACGACTGCCAGGCGAATAAAAAACGTTCCCAAAGTGTTTCCAAGTTCCAAAACACTCCAAAAGTCATGTAAATATTGTATAAATCAATCTATTTAGCCCACAATATTGTCAACCAGTATATAGCCCATTAATAAGCCTTCATTCTGTTATGAGTCTAAGAAAAATGGCTTACCGATCCCAAAAAGGGAAAATGACAGTCTTCTAGCATTACTATGTCTTGTTAGAAAATGGACTAGTCATACCTTGAGCAGAAAAGTCTCCAAACTGTTCCCCCCAACTGAAGTTCTCTGGGCTCAACAGTCCTGCGTGGGAACAGCAATGGATTTTAGTTACTGCTGCTAAAATCATACTCCTCTTTAAACAGAACTCTTCATCACTTTCTGTTGTAGAGTAAATAGTACAAACCGGCACTATTTTAAAATAACAAACTCTTGATAGAAGAATAAAAAACTACAACTAACACCACATACTCTTTACCATCCCCGTGGAGATGCTACTTGTTCAGAGCGGCAAAGAGAATGACTAGGGGGCGCTATATGGGCAGCTTTTGCTGTGCTCTCTTTGCCATTTCCTGTTGGGGAAGAGAATATCCCACAAGTAAGGATGAAGCCGTGGACCGGACACACCAATGTAGGAGAAAGATTTCCTGCGATGAAAACCATAAAATCAAATAGGCGATACTCTCTTCACATCCCTCTGACAAACCCTGTACTCAGAGGAATTGGGCTTCAGAATGCTTAGAAGTGTTTATCACAGAAGAAATCATAAAAATCAAGCACAAACTTACTTCCACCTCCATAGGTTGCAAAGTTTGTAAAACTGAATTGTGGGTGTAGTAAGGGGTGTATTTATAGGCATTTTGAGGTTTGGGAAACGTTGCCCCCCTGGTAGGATAATATATCCCATATGTCACTAGCTCATGGACTCTTGCCAATTACATGAAAGAAACACCAATTTCCCTGCAAATATTTCTAACAGATCATACAATTAACTGTTAAAATGGACACTAAATACATTGTTCCTATTTTAAATTTACTTTGTTGTCCACTTTTCCTTTAAAAAGGTATATTAAACCAATTTTTTTTTCTTTTCATGATTCGGATACAGCATGCAAATTTAAGCAACTTGCTAATTTACTCCTAAGATTAAATTCCTGCTTTTTCAAATAAAGATACCAAGAGAACGCAGAAAAATGGATAATAGGGGTAAATAAGAGAGTTGGTTGAAATTGCATGCTCTCTCTGAATCATGAAAGAAAAATTCCTTCAGGTATGCTAGAGTACAGCAGAGTTCAGAACACAAAGCATTCTATGAAATCATTGTTATAAGCAGATGTATTTTAAATTCCAGTGATTAACTGTAGTTATAAAAAAAATGCTTTTAAAAAGGGACAGTTAACACCTAGTAATTACATGACATTTCTGTTGTCTTGCTATTGAATAAAATATCAAATTAAGCAACAGATGTCTTGATTGCTGCATTTGGTTTTAAATAGCAAATTCCAACCACCACTTGCCATATTTGGAGGAGCCGACTGGCTTGAGTCTGCAGACAACAAGGTCAGCCACTGTGACACTGTTAGTATAAAGCACATTGTTTTCCATTTACCGGTTAAAGCCAATTAGGGAAACTTTATGCAGCAGGGTTAGCCTTGATAAGTCTGTGGGTGTTTCACAGGTCTGAGAACTAGAAAAGTCAAAATTTTCTAAGCTGCAACTGTCTAAAAGGAGAGCAATATAATTTAAGTATATTGCAAAGTTATGCATAGCTAAACCTTTCAAAATATCAAGGTGTTTACGGTCACTTTAACATCCCTTTGAGGTTCCGACGTTAAGTACGTTGGTTGCAGAAAATTAAAAAACAAAATACAAAAAGGAAACAATATTTCTACAGGGGATTGGAATAAGGAAAAAACATAATTTATGTAAGAATTTACCTGATAAATTCATTTCTTTCATATTGGCAAGAGTCCATGAGCTTTCCCAAACCTCAAAATGCCTATAAATACACCACTCACCACACCCACAATTCAGTTTAACGAATAGCCAAGCAGTGGGGTGATAAAGAAAGGAGTAGAAAGCATCAAAGGAAATTTGGAAATAATTGTGCTTTATACAAAAAATCATAACCACCATAAAAAGGGTGGGCCTCATGGACTATTGCCAATATGAAAGAAATTAATTTATCAGGTAAGTTCTTACATAAATTATGTTTTCTTTCATGTAATTGGCAAGAGTCCATGAGCTAGTAACGTAAGGGATAGCAATACCCAAGATGTGGATCTCCACTCAAGAGTCACTAGAGAGGGAGGGAATAAAATAAAAATAGCCATTAATCCACAACCCAAAAAATTAAGTTTATTTTCATAATTGAAAGAAAAAAACTTAAATAAAAAGCAGAAGAATCAAACTGAAACAGCTGCCTGAAGAACTTTTCTACCAAAAACTGCTTCCGAAGAAGCAAATACATCAAAATGGTAGAATTTAGTAAATGTATGCAAAGAGGACCAAGTTGCCGCTTTGCAAATCTGATCAACTGAAGCTTCATTCTTAAAAGCCCATGAAGTGGAGACTGATCCAGTAGAATGAGCTGTAATTCTCTGAGGCGGGGCCTGACCCGACTCCAAATAAGCTTGATGAATCAAAAGTTTCAACCAAGAAGCCAAGGAAATAGCAGAAGCCTTCTGACCTTTCCTAGGACCAGAAAATAAAACCGACTGGAAGTCTTCCTGAAATCTTTAGTAGCTTCCACGTAATATTTCAACACATCCAAAGAATGTAAGGTTCTTTACAAAGAATTCTTAGGATTAGGACACAAGGAAGGGACAACAATTTCTCTAATAATGTTGTTAGAATTCACAACATTAGGTAAAAATGGAAAAGAAGTCTGCAAAACTGCCTTATGCTGATGAAAAATCAGAAAAGGAGACTCGCAAGAAAGAGCAGATAGCTCAGAAACTCTTCTAGCAGAAGAGATGGCCAAAAGGAAAAACACTTTCCAAGAAAGTAGTTTAATGTCCAAAGAATGCATAGGTTCAAATGGAGAAGCCTGTAAAGCTTTCAGAACCAAATTAAGACTCCAAGGAGGAGAAATTGATTTAATAATAGGCTTAA
Organism: Bombina bombina; assembly: GCF_027579735.1. Classification (NCBI taxonomy): domain Eukaryota; kingdom Metazoa; phylum Chordata; class Amphibia; order Anura; family Bombinatoridae; genus Bombina; species Bombina bombina. Next base: position 567,286,163 of record NC_069504.1, read on the forward strand.
TACGAACTAAAGCCTGTACAAAACCGTGTATATCAGGAAGTATAGCAATCTTTCTGTGAAATAAAACAGAAAGAGCGGAGATTTGTCCTTTCAAGGAACTTGCAGACAAAACCTTATCCAAACCATCCTGAAACTATAAAATTCTAGGAATTCTAAAAGAATGCCAGGAGAATTTATGAGAAAAACACCATGAAATGTAAGTCTTCCAAACTCTATAATAAAATCTTTTTAGAGACATATTTACGAGCTTGTAACATAGTATTAATCACTGAGTCAGAGAAACTTCTATGACTTAGAACTAAGCGTTCAATTTCCATATCTTCAAATTTAATGATTTGAGATCCTGATAAAAAAACGGACCTTGAGATAGTAGGTCTGGCCGTAACAGAAGTGGCCAAGGCGGGCAACTGGACATCCGAACCAGATTCGCATACCAAAACCTGTGTGGCCATGCTGGAGCCACCAGCAGCACAAATGATTGTTCCATGATGATTTTGGCGATCACTCTTGGAAGGAGAACTAGAGGCGGGAAAATGTAAGCAGGATGATAACACCAAGGAAGTGTCAGCGCATCCACTGCTTCCGCCTGTACATCTCTGGACCTGGACAGGTATCTGGGAAGTTTCTTGTTTAGATGAGAGGCCATGAGATCTCTCTCTGGATGGAGAGACCACTCCACTGGATGTAAAGTCTGGCGGAGATAATCCGCCTCCCAATTGTCTACACCTGGGATATGTACCGCAGAGATTAGACAGGAGCTGGATTCCGCCCAAGAGGGTTTCCGAGATACTTCTTTCATAGCTTGGGGACTGTGAGTCCCACCCTGATGATTGACATATGCCACTGTTGTGATATTGTATGTCTGAAAACAAATTAACGGTTCTCTCTTTAACAGAGGCCAAAACTGAAGAGCTCTGAGAATTGCACGGAGTTCTAAAATATTTATTGGTAATCTAGCCTCTTGAAATTTCCAAACCCCTTGTGCTGTCAGAGATCCCCAAACAGCTCCCCAACCTGAAAGACTCGCATCTGTTGTGATCACAGTCCAGGTTGGCTGAACAAAAGAAGCCCCATGAACTAAACAATGGTGATCTATCCACCATGTCAGAGAGTGTCGTACATTGGGATTTAAGGATATTAATTTTGATATATTTGTATAATCCCTGCACCATAGGTTCAGCATACAAAGCTGTAGAGGTCTCATGTGAAAACGAGCAAAGGGGATCGCGTCCGATGCTGCAGTCATGAGACCTAAAACTTCCATGCACATAGCCACTGAAGGGAATGACTGAGACTGAAGGTGCCGGCAGGCTGCAACCAATTTTAAACGTCTCTTGTCTGTTAGAGACAGAGTCATGGACACTGAATCTGGAAGCCTAAAAAGGTGACCCGTCTGAGGAATCGAGAAACTTTTTGGTAAATTGATCCTCCAACCATGTTTCCGAAGAAACAACACTAGTTGATTCGTGTGAGATTCTGCAGTACGTAAAGACTGAGCTAGTACCAAGATATCGTCCAAATAAGGAAACACCGCAATACCTTGTTCTCCGATTAGAGAGAAGGGCACCCAAAACCTTTGAGAAGATTCTTGGAGCTGTTGCTAGGCCAAATGGAAGAGCAACAAATTGGTAATGCTTGTTTAGAAAAGAGAATCTCAGAAACTGATAATGTTCTAAATGAATCGGAATATGAAGGTATGCACCCTGCAAGTCTATTGTGGACATATAAATGTCCTTGCTGAACAAAAGGCAGAATAGTCCTTATAGTCACCATCTTGAAAGTTGGTACTCTTACATAACGATTCAAAAATTGTTAGATCCAGAACTGGTCTGAATAAATTTTCCTTTTTTGGGACAATAAATAGATTTGAATAAAATCCCAAACCTAGTTCCTGAAGAGGAACTGGGGTGATTACCCCTGAAGACTCCAGGTCTGAAACACACTTCAGGAAAGCCTGAGCTTTTACTGGATTTGCTGGGATACGCGAGAGAAAAAATCTTCACAGGAGGTCTTACTCTGAATACGATTCGATACCCTTGAGAGACAATGCTCTGAATCCATTGATTTTGGACAGATTTTATCCAAATATCCTTGAAAAACCTTAATCTGCCCCATTCCAGCTGAGCTGGAATGAGGGCCGCACCTTCATGCGGACTTAGGGGCTGACTTTGGTTTCCTAAATGGCTTGGATTTATTCCAATTTGAGGAAGGCTTCCAATTGGAAGCAGATTCCTTGGTGGGAGGATTGAGTTTTTGTTCCTTATACTGACGAAAGGAAAGAAAACGGTTAGAAGCCTTAGATTTACCCTTAGGTTTTTTATCCTGAGGCTGAAAAACTCCCTTTCCCCCAGTTACAGTTGAAATAGAATCCAACTGCGAACCAAATAAATTACCTTGGAAAGAAAGATAGTAATCTAGATTTAGATGTCATATCAGCATTCCAAGATTTAAGCCACAAAGCTCTTCTAGCTAATATAGCTAAAGACATGGATCTAACATCAATTTTGATATCAAAAATGGCATCACAAATAAAATGATTAGCATATTGCAGTAAGCGAATTATGCTAGATAAGTCAGAATCCAATTCCTGTTGCGCTAAATTCTCCAACCAGAAAGTTGATGAAGCCGCAACATCAGCCAAAGAAATTGCAGGTCTAAGAAGATGACCTGAATATAAATAGGCCTTCCTTAGATAAGATTCAAGCTTCCTATCTAAAGGATCCTTAAAGGAAGTACTATCTTCTATAGGAATAGTGGTACGTTTAGTAAGAGTAGAAATAGCCCCATCAACTTTGGGGATTTTTTCCCAAAACTCTATAGATTTTGCTGGTAAAGGATACAATTTTTTGAACCTTGAAGAAGGAATAAAATAAGTACCTGTCTTATTCCATTCCTTAGAAATCATATCAGAAAAAGCCTTAGGAATAGGAAAAAACCCTGGAGAAACCACAGGTGGTTTAAAAAACAGCATTTAAACGTTTATTAGACTGAACGTCAATAGGACTGGTTACCTCAATATCCAAAGTAATTAACACTTCTTTTAATAAAGAACGCATATACTCTATTTTAAATAAATAAGTAGATTTGTCAGTGTCAATGTCTGAGGAAGGATCTTCTGTATCAGATAGATCCTCATCAGAAGAGGATAAATTATTATGTTGTTGGTCATTTGAAATTTCATCAGCTAAATGAGAAGTTTTAAAAGACCTTTTAAGTTTATTAGAAGGTGGAAATGCAGACAAAGCCTTCAATATAGAATCAGAAATAAATTCTTTAAAATTTACAGGTATATCATGCACATTAGAAGTTGAAGGAACTGCAACTGGCAATGTACTATTACTGATGGATACACTATCTGCATGTAAAAGTTTATCATGACAACTATTACAAATGACATTCGGCGAAATAATTTCAACAATTTTACAACAAATGCACTTAGCTTTGGTAGAACCGATGTCAGGCAGCAATGTTCCAGCAGAATCTTCTGAGGCAGGATCAGATTGAGACATCTTGCAAAATGTAAGAGAAAAAACAACATATAAAGCAAAATTATCTATTTCCTTATATGACAGTTTCAGGAATGGGAAAAAATGCAAATAGCATAGGCCTCTAATAGAGAAAAAAGCAAGAGGCAAACATCAATGGGGTATTGAAATAATGAAAAACTTTTTTGGCGCCAAAAATAACCGGAAATGACACACTCGCGTCACCAAGGACGCAACCATGTGAAAGGTCTTGGTGTCACGTATGATCCCGGAAATGACGAAGTTGCGTCAGGCATAATTTCCCGCGCCCAAAAAATTTTTTGCGCCAAGAATGACGCAATAAAGTTTAGCATTTGATGCCCCAGCGGGCCCGCATTTTGCAAGAAGTAGTCAATTAAAAAAGACTAAACCCCAGGTAAGAAAAATTTTTCTTTAAAAGATGTTTATATTTCCCAAATATGAAACAGACAGTCTGCAGAATGAAATACATGAACCTGACTCAAGGCAAATATAAGTACAATACATATATTTAGAACTTTATATAAATGCATAAAGTGCCAAACCATAGCTAAGGTGTCTTAAGAAATAAAAACATACTTACCCAAAGACACCCATCCACATATAGCAGATAGCCAAACCAGTACTGAAACAGTTATCAGTAGAGGTAATGGTAAATTGAGAGTATATTGTCGATCTGAAAAGGGAGGTAGGAGATTAATCTCTACGACCGATAACAGAGAACCTATGAAATAGACCCCCGTTAGGGAAATCATTGTATTCAATAAGTGATACTCCCTTCACGTCCCTCTGACATTCGCTGTACTCAGAGGAATCGGCTTCAACAATGCTGAGAAGCGCATATCAACATAGAAATCTTAGCACAAACTTACTTCACCACCTGAAACTGAATTGTGGGTGTGGTGATGGGTGTATATATAGGCATTTTGAGGTTTGGGAAACTTTGCCCCTCCTGGTAGGATTGTATATCCCATACGTCACTAGCTAATGGACTCTTGCCAATTACATGAAAGAAAACATGGCCATGGGAAACTGTGCACTAACATACTAAAGGTACATAATATTTAAAGATTTGTAGTTTACACTATGATTTTGCTTTGAAAGGTGAATAGATGTGACATCTTTAACTTTACCGTTTAGTTAGTGTTTCCTTTGTGTTTAATATTTAAATGTAAAATGTTGAAAGACACACGTAAGATGCATGCTTCAAGTTTTGCCATACCACTAATGCTCAACATTATTTTCTTATTTTTCAACATATTTTCTTATTGGACAATGTTCACTATATAGTGTCAAATAGCGAGTGTTTTATGCATGTCAATGAATCCACTTTCAATAAAAAGTTTTAAAGACATAAAATTCTCCCAGGGGCAGTAATTCTTAAAGATGGCACCATCTACAAAGCACATGAAAAACAATGAGATAAATACACAGTGACTGTGGAAGATTTTAGAGCTTTTCTACTTTCTCCAATCAAGGAGGGATATAATTGCAGTGGTTGCACAAGGTAAATCTAAGTGGGAGAATAATCTGTTTCATTTTGCACAGTACTGCCTCCACTAAAGCAGAGTAACTAACAAATACCTTGCATCTCTCTTCTCTGAAGGCATTCCTCCTTCCCCCTTCCAGTTGGTTGCTCTTGCTTGATTAGCTCCAGGATCCCTCTGGTGCCTTCCATGTTGGG